>NW_004949174.1:1336033-1401363 GCF_000317375.1 Microtus ochrogaster | reverse complement strand
TGCTGTATCACCAGTGCCCCGCTATCATATACAAAGCACCTACTATGTGCCAAGCACTTTGCTGTTTCCAGTGCCCTGCCATCACATTTTTCATTGCTCCTCTTGAAGTAGGTGATATTATCTTCTATACTAGAGAAGGAATATATGGCCTCGAGAGGTTGAGCAGCATGGCTGAGGAACTCGAGTTGATGCAAACAAGCAGCATCAGTAGCTTTCTCCTGCTGCTCCCACTGACCTCTGTCTGCAGATACCCTGGTTGTATTTCCTGGGAATTCCTACTGCTGTGTGGTAAATTGTATTCACTGCAGAAAGTTGGCCCTTCCTTCCTCATTAGTACTTTGTCTCTATTTACTCCATGCACCCCGTTTCTTTTTTCCCTTCAGCCCTGATTTGCTGTGTGGTCTTGGTCAAGGTGCTCTGGGGTCTCACTCCATTTCCTCATTCGTATCCTCCGCATGATGTCAGGACAGCCAAGGCAACACTGGTACTTCTGGTTACAGCTGCTCTGAGCAGCTTTCATTTGGCTTCTGTCCCCCACCTGCTGAATCAGAAGTGGTCCAGTCCTCACAGAACCATGCTGTCCTTGTGGAGAGGCTCCAGTTAAATTGGTGTCTTTGTAGCCTGCTAAGCAATCGCAGCTAACTGTTTCCCAGGTCAGGCCTTGCCACAGTGTCCCCTCATGTCAGCGCAGTTGTCTCTACTTGAAGCGGTGATGACCTTGCCCCAGCTGTCCCCGGAGGATGGCAGCTTGATGAGTAAGTCTCCAGGCTTGCTCGATGCGGCTCCGCATTTTACACACAGCCTTGATCAGGCAGACCCTAGTGTGGGCCTTAGGACTTGCTTAGACTCAGGCGTTCTGACAGTCATTCCCGAATGTGTCTCTGCTGTTTGTTTTGCTAACTTGTGTTTCCCTTTACAGCGAACGACAAGATTGAAGACATCAATGGCTGTCCAAAGAACAGATCGCAAATGGTAAGTGGAGTGGGTCCATCGGTAGTGTTTGTGTAAGGCTAGCAAGCTGTGACTCTGAGAGACCCTACCAGCTTGAAAAACGTTCACACCAGAAGCTCCGCTCCATGGGGTTGTGCTAATTCACCATCAGCCACCCCCAAGTAGCTGCGCTTTCTGCTTCTGACACATTCGTTGTTAGCATTTATAAAAAATGGCCGTGACACCTGTATAGAGATTGTCAGGCTACAAAAATGAAACATCTTTTATATTGGAAATCATACAATGCATGCTCAGACGATGGACACTCTATGGCTCAAAGATCTGTGGCCATTTCTGCCTCGGTGGGGTGCAGAGATTCAGATGGGGTGGTGGGATCTTACGGATCAGTGTGGGACATATGGTTTGGTTGCCTGTAAGTGAGAAGGACCAAAGTCTGCACTGTGGTGGTCAGCGATAACTGAACGGTGGCTCAGCAACCTTGACTAGCGACATCCTCGCTAGTGAGATGCATTTAAGCTTTAACAATGTAAAAACTAGTTAGTCTGGTGTGTTCTTTCCTCCTGTTGCCAAGTCTTTGAATTCCTCTCTGTCACTTGTTGGGAGAATGGGGTCCTGTGATGTGGGAACACGGATTGCTACACTCAGAGAATGCATCTTGCCAGAGCCTGGTAGAATGTCTGAAAACCTGGGCACGGATTCGCTTCCAGAAATGTAAAGAAGGGCGTAAAATCAGTTTCCATCCCCACCCGACTCCTCACTGCTTGACAGGTGTCACAGAGATTCCGGAGAGCCTGGCATTTCTCGAGCTCTCTTTACTTTTCTGACATGTTTGTGTTCTGAAGAGTTCGACAGAAGGTAGCCTTTCTAGACAACTTTTTATAATGCACCAAGCCTCTTTTTATTATAAAGGTGTGTGTGTGTGTGTGTCTGTGTGTGTCTTGGAGTGTGATTTCCCAGTTTACATTCTGAAGCAAGTTTCTCTTGGGCGAGCCCCAGGAGGCCTTGTCTCTTTTTGTTTGATCCACAGACCAGCCATTCCTTATGTAGGAAAATCCCCAGACAGAACTCTGAGAACTGTTCTGACTCTTGGGAAGCCTTGGCTGCTATTTTTACTAGTGCTCCTGCAGCTGTCTAGTATATTAATAATTGAAAATTTTTGGACCCTAGAAGACTTCATTTCAGTGCAAGCATTTTCCATACACAGGGCTATCTTCATGAAAGAGAGGCATTCCTTCTTTCTATGACAGATGTCAGCACATTGGTCCTAGCTCGTTGTCATGTGTGTAGAGCTGACATTCGAAGGTAGGCAGCCTTTTATTTTATTTGGCACAAATGTATTTTCTGCACTGTTTATTGGAGATGCTGCTTGTCATTAAAGTCTACTTTCAAGCTTCGAAAATATCACCATCTCAGACTCTTCTGTGAAAATTTATTTTTATCTGCAAATGTGTTTGTTATAAACACTATCACAGCAGCAAGGCAATCCTGTGGCTTCCCCTCGGCTATGTTCGTACTTGGAGGGGGGCAGTGTGGCCTTTTTTTCTTTTTTAGAACAGCAATATAAAATTCTATAATTGCCTGTGATAATTGGTTACAGTCTGGAGTGGGGACGCAGACAAAGTCTGACAGCAAACGTAGCAGAGAAGGGTCTAGCAAAGATGATGTGAGTCTCGGAAAATGAAGCATGGATGTGGTAGCCATTCTGCTCTGTTGAAGATGAGGAGGATGCTGATGTGTACAACAAGGATGTTGTCCTTTACAGTGACATAAAACAGTGACAAATGCATGAGACAGGGCTACCGGGTCACTTAGGAAGAGAGGTGTTGCCTTGACTGACTGTGTATGTGTGTGTGCATGCATGCATGAGTGGGTGCGTGACATCTGTGTAAATGTTCAGACAGTTGAAATATTTGTACTCCTGTCAAATATAATTTGAGAGTATGCCAGCTACGATCTCTAGGTTCCTAAAAAGCTAATCTCCCTGTCAGGCATCATCATCATTGTCATCATCATTATTATCATTTTGTGGGTATGTTTTTTTGGTTTGGTTTTGGTTTTTGGAGATAGGATTTCTCTGTGTTGCCCTGGCTGTCCTGGAACTTGCCCTGTAGACAAAGCTGGCTTTGAACTCACAGAGATCTGCTTGCCTCTGCCTCCCAAGTGCTGGGATTAAAGGTGGATACCACCACTGCCTGGCACACATTATTTAGGGTGATCAGTGATGACCTTTTGCTGTTGTTTTGGTAGAGGGAAAATTACAGACAGTGAGATGAGACCTTATAAGGCTATTCTACAGGGAGGGTGAGTGACTTTCTCCAAAATATAGAAAAGGAATATCCACCAGGAGTCTTTAGCAAAGCAACTAAAGAAAAGCAACTGTTCCAAGAGGGGGCTAACACGTCAGCTGGTCAGTGAGCTTTAGGAAGAACAAACCTGGAAGAGAGGCCCCTTTCCCTCCCTTCCAATGCTCTCCCACAGGCTGGCCAGGAGCTCTAGTTTCCTCTCTAACCACACTCGGAGCCTGCTTTGAGACCCACTCTCTTTTTAAAGCACAGAGAAGTGAGAACACTAGAAAATGGGCTGGAATTCCAGGGGTAGAAGCATGTAGACAAAAGGGACATAGCATTGCCTCCTATTGGCCTGTCTGTCAGCCAACAGTCACAGTATGTCTCTTGGTGCCAAGCCCTGAACTAAGCCAGGAGAGTAGCAAGCAGCCAGATGTGGTCTTAACCCACAGGACAGTCAGATGAATGGGCAAGGGAACAGTTAGAACACCAGGACTCTAGCCCATCCCACCCCAGGGCACTCGTTTCTAAGGCAGGTACCTGGGAAGGCTGCAGTAGTTGCCAGCCCTTCTGGCTGCTCTGCAACATCTACCCTTGCCCTGTTGTGCCCATGGTGACAGGCGGGGCCTGGAAAAGACTAAGGTATGGCAGATCTCACAGACATGGAGGACTGCTTAGACCTGGGAGAAGCCTGCTTCTGTTTCCACCTCCAGATTGCTGCATCTGGGGCAGCCCCACAGTAAAGCTTTCTGAAGGAAAAGATCCAAGACCTTCAGCTGAATGGCAGTTCAGCCCAGCAGGAAGGAGTCATTGACTTCTCCCGTCAGCATCAGCATGTGTCTGGGTGGTGTTTGGTTATAAGCCCTTCCATTCCTGGTTGGCTGTGGCTTCCATGGCGCTGCCTTGGCAGGCAGAAGCATAGGCACCAGATCAGTCAGTACTGTCCCCAGGACGCAGCCTGATGCTCACCCTTCAGCATTCATGACCCTCAGTGCCCAGCTCTTGACATTATTGATAAAGCGAGGGCTTCACTTTTCCAAAGCAAACCTGACCTCATCTTGTTTTTATGGAGTCTGTTAGCTTGCTTCAGTCTGGCTTTGAAGCTTTTGGGGCCAAATCCTAGGACATAGATCTCCAGAAACAGCATTCCCTGCCCCAACCCCCATCCCCTTCCCCCCACCAAACATATCCCATTGACCCTTAAGTAAGCTGTGTGTGCGTCAAAGCTGGCCGAAATGTTTTGGCTGTATGATGTTGCCATGGCGACAAAGGGGGCATCTCTTTGGTTTTCAGATGATTTGTTCAGCAGAATTAAGTGTTAGTTTGGAAGGAAAAACATTGCTTGGAGCTCAGCCAGGGGGTGCTGAGCAGCCACTGGGTTCTCCTTCTCGCCTGTAACTCGGTCCCCATGAGACCTCCGGGCTCTGTTCCCTGTGGAGCCTTAGACTAGTCAGTGGTAGGCTGTGGTTTTCTCTTTTAATCATTATTTTAAGCAATGTGGCTTTCTGTTCTCCTTTGGGGGAGGCATGGAGAAGGACCTTTTAGAAAGGGGACTCAGGCTTGCTTTTCCCTCCAGTCAGGCCACTTTTCCAACTGCCCACTGGTGCCTCTGTGGCTCTCTGGCTTTCTCCTGGAATACTTAGACCAAGGACTGCCTGGGGTACGAGCCAGGGCAGATTCAGCTCCTTCCTGCTGTTCTGTGCCCTAGAACTAATCGTTTAATCTTTGAAGATTCCAGTTTCCTGTCCTCTGAAGTGGGAATGATAATAGCACACAGCTCATAAAGGTTTTTTGTGTGTGAACTAACGGGGCCATGAATATCCTGATAGTTGATAATAATTAAAATGGTGAAATACACTAAAGCAGACAGTGTTTGCTCCATGGGCTGTTAGAGTACTGGGTAAACATCCTTCCTCAGTTCACTTCCTTGCAGCTGGCAGGTGATCTCCCTGTCTCCTTGGCAGTTTCCATGGTGATGATGCTGATGCCATCATTTTAGTGGTTCATGTCTTTAAGGATGTAGAACTCTTGAGACATTCTCAAGTGGTAGAGACCCAGAATTTTGCATATAGCTTAGTAGAACATAGATTCCCAGAGGTTGGACCATTGTCCTCTTGTGGCTCTAGAGACCTTAGGCTAACCCAAATTCTTCCCCCTTCTTAGACACTGCTCCTGACTCTGCCCTCTGGAAAATGCTAATACCCAGGGTGCAAAGACAGAGTCTGCACTTAGGTACAGACGAGGAGATGGCAGGACTTTGCAAGCTTCTCCAAGCTCCATGGGAAGAACTCCTGCCCAGTGTTCTGTGTAGAACCCCCATTCACAAGTGATAAAAGCAGAATTGATGCTACAAGAGGGGTGGACAGCTTAGGGTAGGCCTACCCTGACCAACCTTTTCCAAGGCCAGTACCTGGAGATACACAGTGATGGAGCCAAGGAAGGAGGAAGGTGGTACCAGGCCTCGGGGCCAAGGTAACAGGTGCCAGTTCTGATCCTCCCCCATCTCTTTCCTCTGTGATTGGATTAGGGCTTCTTGTTTCTTCTGACCCCTAAAGTTGCAATGCACATATACATCTTGAGGTCACTCACTGTCCCAAGTATGTCATTTAAGCTCTGAGGACTGGTTTCTGTTGATCACCTGGACCAGGACAGTACCTGCTTGGTAGCATTGCTTTACAGTTTCCACAAGATGATCATGTGCTGAGCATGGGGTATCACTCATCCTGTTAGTTCTTTGGATGATGAGTCAAGGTAGGCAAGTTCTTACAGAAACACACATTCAGCATAGTGTCCAGCCTTCTTAACAGTGTGGCCCTGTTAATCCACTTAGTTTTAGCTTCTCACTTTCTTCTCTGGACCATGTGAGAAAGAAAAAAACAACCCTCCCCCCCCCAAAAAGAAAACCTCAGTAAGCAAGCATCGATTTACGCCTCTGGTACCACATGCTAGGAGCCCATCTAGTTGTGTACCGATCTCAACACTGTTGTGGCTTTTCTCATTGCTATCACAAATGCCTGACAGTGGCAGCTAGGCAGGGGACCTTACCTGGCTCGAAGTTTGAGGACACAGTTCATCATTTTGGGGAAGGCATAGAGGTGGGAGCTTAGGACATCTGGGTCACACTGTTCCTGAATTCAGGACGCAGGGAAAGATGAATGTTGGTACTCAACTCACTGTCTCCTTTTTCTTTAGTCTGGGACCCCAGCTGATGCAATGGTGCATAACCTCACCTAAACCAGTATAGAAGCCCCCACCCCCCGACACAGAGATGCCCTTGTTTCTCCGGTGATTCTAAATTCCATCAGTCTGGTAACATTGGCGATCAGCATGACTTTAAGGTGGAGGGATGATTTTTAATCTTTATTTGCACATGGAGACCAAATATTTGGGGAATATTTGTTGAAGAGTTGTGATCTTCACTGATGTGGAGAAGGGGCATAATAAAAAATGGTGCTGTCCTACACCAGTCCTTGTTCTTCATGTGTACGGACCTTGGAGACAGGCCCGCAGGCTTAGCTAGGAGTTACCAGGAAGGGAGGGAGGGTTCTGGGTGTTTCTGGGAAAGGCCTGAGGTGACCTGTCACTGAGAACTCATATGCTGCCAGGGGCAGGTGGCCCCTAGTTGAGATGCCTCTGGGCGCCAGGTCTCTCAACCTCATTCTCTACAGGGCCTCCTGGGCCAGGAGAAGGACATCTGCCACCAGATCAGATTTCTAGGCACAGTGACCAGGAGGCCTCCAGGCAGCTGCCAGCAAGCCAGCAGCCTGTCTTGGGAGTGTCTGAGATCCTTGGGCAGCTGAGTTGCTTCTGCACCAGGCTCCTGGGTCTATTTTTACGTGGCCTTAAGGGCACACACATGTTACAGAACCGTGAAGGTCCAAGGGAAAGCTCAGAGGCCACTCAGAGTTTATAGCAAAATAGGAAGAAGCCAGGACCAACAGCGGCAGGCAGCATCCATGGTTTCCCACCCAGTGGCCATTCCTCCGTGCTGGTGGTCGGATTGTGCTATGACATTTTAAAGGTGGTAGCAGTCTCTATGTCTGTCTCTTTGCCTTAGACCTCTGTTTGTCTTTTTTTTTCCACTAAGGTTTGTTTTTATTTGTGTGTGTATGTGTCTGTGTGTAGATTTGTGGATGAGTGAGCAAAGGTGCCCAAGGAGCCCAGAAGTGTCAAATTTCCTAGAACTGGAGTTACAGGAGGGTGTGAGCCTCCTGACTTTGGTACTGGGAACTGAGCTCAGGCTTCCTGAAAAAGACTATTAGCTCTCCATTCTTCTTCTGCACACGTGAGAGTAGCTAGAAAGCCCCCAGGATCCAGTTACTGTCCCCTTTAGTTCCACTGATGGACACCTCAAGGTGTATGAGGAAGGCTGGGAGTGGTCAGGTTTTGTACCTTGATATGCATTGTCTGGTCTCCTAGGATGACCTACTGTGTGTCCCCTCTGGGGCAGCGAGGGCTTTAATTCTCAGGTCAACTGTTTCCAGAAGAGTTGATGTAACTAGGTGCCTGATATTTGTGTGTGTGCATTTCCCAGAGCCATCCTTCTAGGAGATTTGTATCTCACCTGAGCTACCCAAGCCTCTGTAGGTGAGATGATTGACACACAGCGGACGTTCAGTACATGTCTGGAAGACAGACAGACAGACAGACAGACAGACAAAGGAAGGAGTTGGCACAGGTGTGTTTGTGATAGGAGGTCTGCATGTATTATTCCTGTTTCATCACCTTCAACTAGGCAGCAATGGGCATGCTGGGTATCAGGGTGGAAGCTCTTTGTAGGAGTTTAGGAAAATTTAGCAGTGTCCTAGAAACTTCTTTTCCTTCTCTTAATTCTTCCTGGATTGATCTAGAAGACTTGGCTAGGAAATGCCGCTAGTCAGGACAGGTAACTCATAGCATGCTGAAGCATCCCTGTGGGATGCTGCCAGAGACTAACACCGAGATGGCAAGGATGACAACAAGCCAGCATTCTAAGATGAGCCCTGTCCGGACGCTGCGGTTCATTATAGTCTCCTGACAGCTTGCGGGATGAGGAGTGTATTTTGTTCATTCTATTAAGTTTAATGAGGAATTCGGATGCTGGGCTCTGCAGGGCTGACCGAGTGTCACAATAAAGAGCATCCATCCCCTCCCTTCTCTCCCACTGCAGAGCCATTGTTCCTAGTATTCTACTGTTTTCGTATAGTATTGAACAGGAAACACACGCTGTACACACTGTGTGCTGAACAGTGTGCTGTAGACACCTTGGGTTGTCTGTTTTTGTATAGCCTATGGAGCCAGGCATGGCACTTCCACTTTATAATGAAGGAAACTGAGGCAGACAGCAGTTGAATGACTTGTCTGAGGTCACCTAGCTCTAATGACCGGCACTCTGAGGCTCACATGCCGGAAGCCTGACTCTAGCACATCCCTTCATTATCGCATGTCCTTGTATGTGGACCGTGATCAAAGAAGGAGGGGAACTGACTGCAACACAGTGATGGAAACACAGGCTTCACGGAGGCAGAAGCAGAGGCTCAGGATGGGGAATTATTCAGTGGGAAGGAAAGTCAGGGCAAAGAAAGACGAGCATGGACTGTAATGGGCAGGACTGCTTGGTGTGTGAGCTGGGCTTCACTCTTATAAAAGAGAGAGAACGGAAGCCCTAGGCAGGCTACCGGAGGAGAAGGGGCTGGTGTAAGGGGTGCATATCAAGTGTGTATCAGATGGGTGTCCCCATGACATGCCACCTCCCCACTCCCTATTGATCTGTGCAACGAGGCGTTTCTCCATGCTCAAAAAATAGGTACCCAGTGAAGTAAGGCTGAGCAAGGACCCCGCATTGACGTGGCATCCTGATCCCTATGACCTGAGCACATGCTGTTATGCAGGCTAAGGACTGTAACGTGAGATAGTTATCTGGGCAGACCCTGGGGTGGGCACCAGGATCCTCTACGAGGCAGGAAGTAATAGGCTTTGGAGACAGAGGAAGGGGCCATGAGCCATGGAATTTGGGGGCACTAGGAAAACATCCTACTGTGGAGGCTGCTCAAATGGACACAGCCCTAGAGCACAAGTGACCAGAGCTTGTGAACTTAGCTCTCCGAGGCCAGTTTGGGACGTCTGACCCACATAAAGTAATGTGTGGTCGAAAGCTGTTAAGCTTGTGATAGGTGTTAGGTTGGGAACGTAGGTCCCAGTCCCTGGCATCTATCCCAGCCCCCAGGCCTGGTCTGGACTTCAAATCCCAGCAGGCCAGGTCCTGACCCCTCCCTGGGGGTGGGTCAGGACCACTCCCCAAGGTACTTAAGTGATCCCCCAAAAGAAGAACATGTGGTGTCCCTTTCTTCCTCCCTGGGGTGGCGTTCCTGCAGCTTCCCTGTTTTCCCCTGGGGCCACCCGAGAACGCAGATCTCCCATTAAACCTGGATATTTCTTAATTTTGGCTTGTTTTGATTTGGCTTGATTGGGAATTTTTGCGTCGTCAGGGAGCTGATATTAAAAAATATTCCTAACATTAGGAGCATCAGAAAGCTAACACAGTGACTTACCAGATCAGAAGGGAAGTTCTGGGGGTTCTTGGCCACCGCTAGCCAAGGCTGACTTTTCTGGGAGGTGCCTCCCCTGTTTGCATACATGAGGAAGGAGAGGAAGGAGCTGCAGGCAGGAGGCCTGTAGAACAGTCATAGTCCATTTCTGGCACATTCTCTCCCCCCCTCTTGCCCCTGCATCACAGGTACCTCAGTCTCTGAGCAGCCATGGAAGGCTGCGCCATTTCATCTGAGCTCCCAGAGCTGTTGCTGATGGATACAGTTCTTCTGCAAATGTAAACTCGGGTGGGTCACGCTCCGCAACTCATGTATGTTTGTCTTGTAATTGACATGATGTTTAAGCCATTTTTATGAGAGACCGATCATATTTTATGTGTTATTAAATAACTCCAAGGCTCTGTCTCTCAAGTAGCCTGTTTTCCATCTCTTTGCCTTGCTCCTGGCATTGGGCTGTCCAGGTTACACGTGTTCAGCTCGTATTTCTCAGATGGAAGAGCTAAACTGTGAATGATCTGACCACTTGGGGACTTCTCAGAGGCAGACACAGATTTTTACGGACTGTAATACTTTAAAATGCTTGAAGTTTTTTTCCACGTTGTTATAGGTCAAGAAATCCTCCCATCCATATGTTCTCTTACAGTTTCACTTAGCTCCAGGTTGTTTTTTGTTTTTTTGTTTTTTTAATTTTTTGAGACAGGTTTTCACCATGAAACCAACTGGTCTGGAACCCACAAGCCACTCTGGCATCATGGCTCACATCACAGTTAAAAAGGTGTTTGAAAAGACACCAAAGTAACAAGTTGTTTTGGCTTGGCTAAGCCTCTTAAGCAAGGCTTCTCAAACTTCAGTGAGTATGAGGAACATGGCAAGTGGAAGGTTCTGGACCCAAACCTGCAGCTTTTTTACCTCAGGGGTCTGGGAAGAGTGGAAAAGATGACCACCTTTACAAGTTCCCAGAAGATGCCCAGGCCACCAAGCTGGCAACCCCCTTGCCCCACATTGTCTTAGAGTCAAGAGAAAAGCCTCAGCTGGGCACACACATGTAATTCCAGTACCTCAGGAAGTTGAGGCAGGAGGATTGCCTTGAGTTCAAGGACAGATTGAGCTATGTAGCAAGACTGTGTGAAAAAAAAGAGATTTTTTTTTTTCAGAAAAAGAAAGAAAAGAAAAAAGAAAGCCCCTCCGGGGATGTACCTGTTCAAATATACTCTTGAGCATAGTATCTAGCCATCATGGTGTTCCAAATGATCTAAGTTGACAGTATTTCCAAACGTCTGCTGAGGTCTAATCGAGTGCTCTTCTGGGAGACAGTCTTTAAGAACATGGCACATTCTAAGCTGATGGGGTCTGCCTCGGACCTATCTGTGGCTTCCCTACAGCCCTAGTGTGACTTGTCTACAGCCGTAGTTGCTTGGTCTCTAGGACCCTTCAGTTATATCCTAGATATATTTCAGGGTCCTAATGTATGTCTGTCTGTCTTGTAATTCCCGTGACATTTAAGCAAATTTTGCAAGAGACTTATCACATTTTACATGCAAACAATCCCCCAAGATTGTTTTTGTGTGTGTGCGTGTGTGTGTGTGAATGCACGTGCATGTGTGCAGGGTGTGCATGCACAAGCTCGCATGCACTTGTACCATGATGCATATATGGAGTCAGAGGACAAACTTGCAGAGTATAGTTCTCTCCTTCCACTGCATAGATTCTAGAGATCAAACTCAGGTCAGGGTTTTCAGGCTTTGCAGTAGTCAATATACCTGCCTAGCCATCTCACTGGCCCCCGGGTTGTATGACAATAACAAAGCTTTGTAATATAAACAGGATGTTTTCAGCTCTTTAGCTCACTGTGTTCCCTACTAGACATAAGCGGTTTTGCAGGCCAAACCTGGTCAATGTTCAAGGGAAATCTGAGGGGGATATTCCTCCCGCATCTCTCTGCCAGTCCTGGGGTGTTGAGAAGGGTAGCTGCTAACCTGGTGCTTAGGGAGGCACTTGGCGTATGCCAGGACACTGGCGCAGGGGTGGGGTGGGCTGTGCAGCGTGCCTCAGGCCTTTCTGAGCAGAATAAGAAACCCAATGATGATTTATAAGCATTTGGATCATGGTTTGTATAAAAGCCATCTGGGCCCCGTGCTTGGACCCACCTCCCTGCACATGCCCTCATGGGGTTCTTATGTTCCGCCTAGCATCAAAGGACTGGTTTTTGTATGTGTGGTTTTTAAATTTTTTTTAATTTTCTTTTTATATCTCCATGTAGCAGAGCTTAGCGTGGAATGCCTGCTTGCTCTCACTGGAGCAGAGGTGCAGGATGGTGGCCTGCAAGTCTCAAGTGCAGGGTCAGCAAGACTTAAAAAAGAAGAAAAGAAGCCTAACTGATGTTTTCAGTTAAATGAGAGTGATAAAAATTGATTTACTGCTTTGGTGGGAAGATGATCCATCAGGCAACAGTGAGTTAGCTCTTTATGGGAAAAATTGGCTATAACTGGGCGGCAGCTACTCCCTCTGGGCAGGTGTGACTGGATTTGTGACTATCACCATCTCTACTTATATTCCCCCTGCACTGTTAAGGATCAAACCCAGGGTCTTATACATGTCAGGCCAGTGTTCTACTACTGAGCTACACTCCTTGCTCCTCATCCTCCGGTACCAGCCTCTTCTATACGTTTCGACTCCCCTCAACTATTACATCCTTGCAAGTGTAATGAACTTAAGGAATCCTGCTCCTGGTCCCCTTGTAGTCTGAAAGATCCTTGTTCCAGAAGCATTTTGATTTGGGAAGGATACTGTGAGTTTATTTTCTATTGCTGTAATAAGATACACTGACCAAGAGCAGCTTAGAGAAGGAGGGGTTTGTTGGTGCCTGGTAGTTCCAGAGCGATGGGGAAGCCATAGTGGCAGGGGCAGGAGGATCACCTGGCAGCCAGAAAGCAGAGAGATCACATTTCATCCCACACAGGAAGGAGAGAGAGAGAGAGGGAGGGAGGGAGGGAGGGAGGGAGAGAGAGAGAGAGAGAGTTACAGTAAGGTTCCATCTCCTAAAGGCTCCATAACGTCGCCAACTGCACCACCAACTAACTGGTCGCCAACTGGGGACCAAGTATTCAAATGTGTGAGCCTATGGGAGACATTTCTCATCCAAGCCACCACAAGCACTTATACATTTTTTTTTCAGGGATTTAAATTGCCTCTGCTTCTGAGGGGTTAAAATTCTGGCAATGAACTTAAGAACCTCTTAGAAGGAAGCTACCTTTCTCCAGGAGGTGTCCTTTTAGGGAACAGGATGGGTTTGGCCTGGATGGATGGAGCTTTCCCAAGTTGCCTTGACACATTGCTGAAGACATAGAGTGGGAAATTGAGCCAAAGAAGTGCTCAGTCCGCCTTGTTTTCTTAGACAGTGTTGTCTCTCTTAAATGTCTAGAACGTACCAAGTAGAGTCTGGACTGGTAGATAAACTCGTGACATGACCACTGCATGGTTAACCGGAAAGTTTTTATTGTTGATATGTGAGAAGAGCCAGAGGCATATGGAAAAGTCCAGAGCAAAGAGAGAAAGAAGTAGGACTGGACATGGTCTATCTGTGAGAAAGGAGAAGAGCAGGGAATAGAGACTAGAGAACACACAGTGAGAGACACAGAAGCAGAGGGAGGCATAGCAAGAAGAACGGGGTTCTAAGGAGAGTGAATAGCTGCGGAGAGGGAGACGCCTTCTGAAGAGCAGAAGATGGGGAGGAGGTAAGAAGGGGTACTTGCAATACTGTTCTGGAGGCCAGCGTGAGCTTTGATATTCTAATAGGCACCACGAATAGGCATTGTCCCTTCTGTCAGAAGTAAGGGGAATGATTCCTTTTGGTAGAAGGGAACCCATTTCACAAGTTCCTGAGGAATGATGGCTTTTATCTAACCACCAGAAATTGTCCAGGTTGAGCTCATTTCTGGTATATTTGGACTGCCTTTTGGGCTTGGGGAATTTGAGTTTCCTTTGGACCTTACAGCCCAGGGGTCTACTTTCCTCTGCCTCTTTAATGCTGAGATTTCAAGGGCCTGGCACAGTGTCTAGCTTCTTCTGGTTTCTGGAATTGAACTCAAGTCTTCATGTTTACAAATCAGACCTTTTACCAACTGAGCCATCTATCTCCTTTATCCTTTGATCTGTCTTTATGTATTGCGTGTAACTCTTCTTAGGAGAAGACAAGGACTTTGGGGGATTTGGTTCTCATTTTCAGATTCTACTAATTGCTCTGTTTATTAGTTGGTGTAGAATAGACTGTTTCACCATCACCCAGCAGTTTATCTTGTCTTTGGAGTGGACATGGGGAGTAGACAGGATGCTGTCTTCTTGGTACTTTGAAAAAGAGGGGACAACACATGAAATGGTTAATGTTTTGTTTTCGTAATAAGCATGAATTTTTAACAGCAAGTGGAAGTTTTATTTGGTTCAACTGGATGCTTGCACAAAGCTATAAATAGTAACAGAGATTAGCATTCTATGACAAGCCAAACACTGTCACTGTTTCCGCACAGGTGCACCAGGGATCATGTAGCCTTGGGAAACTCAAGGCTGTCCTGCAGTGGAGACCTTCCATGTCCAGTGTATTTTCCTTATTCAGTGACCGCAACATGTCTCTGACATGCTGGGTCTTCCAGTAAGCAGGGTTAAGAACTGTTTCAATTATTAACACTATTTAAATTATTTTTGTTCTCATAGTTTCTGACTGGGTGGCATGTGTCCTTAATCATACGGTAGAGTTTGGAAGTGCTGGCCAGACCTAATTTCTTGGTATGGGGCATCTTGCCTGTGACTTGCAAAATTCCCAACTCTAAGCTAGTGATTAGCAGTGGTATAAAAATCAAATCCAACCCCTCAGCTATACCTGCAAACAGCTTTTGGTATAAAATGTAGGTGTGCCCTCTCATTGCTCTGTTATTCTGGCTTGTTGTAGCCTGTGGTACAGGATCACAAGCGTGCAAAACTACAAGAAGACTCAGGGACTGGTGAGCTTGTGACTAGCTCTAAGTGTGTAAGTTGACTCATACATTGTTGTGACCGAGTTTACGGAGTGTCTGTTTACTTGGATGCTTGGTGCATGCCCAGTAGGTTGGCTGTTCCCTGAGGAAAGACAGCATTGTTGCTTGTCACTGTGCCGTCTGCATCTAGGTTAGGGCCTAGAAGAGAGCAGATGGTTAGCTGCTGCTTCTTAAGGACCCCGTGAGACCTCTGGGTTCTAGTTACTTCACCGACAAGATTCTTCTGCTAGTGTCCGCTGTCCTTTGCTTCCTCATGTTTGAAGAACTGGAAGTCATGATTTTTCGGTTAAAATTACTGTCTGGGTTTGTTCCTTCTCTCTGAGTAAAGCCAAACGTCTCTGCAAAATACTAATTTTTAAATGTCAATTTGCTCTACTGAATTAGCTTTTCCATTGCCGTAACAAATTCCTGAGATGATCAGCTTCCAAAGAGAAAAGTTTCACTTGGGCGCGCTGGTTTGGAGCTTTTACTCCGCACCTGATTTACCCTGTTGCTTCTGGGTCTCCAGCAAAGCAGCAGGGTATCATGGTGGGGAAGTGTGCAACAGAGCTAAGCCCTCCTCCCTTCAAGGTTACCATAAAGTAAAAAAGACTTGGAAAGGCAGCATCCACCTGGCCCCTTTAGCATAGCCCCCTCCCCAGTTTCTAGACCACCCACGAGGCCCTATATTGAATGGCGCCACATACCAATAGCTCTGGCTGGGGTGTGAAGCCTTCAGCTCATTTCAATGACATTTCAGATCCAAACTCTAACAGTCATTCACATTGTATACGATTCCCATCTTTGACTTAATTGGCCCATCTGTCGATCACTGCTCCTGCTGTGTCTTTGATTCTCAGGGATTTGCTTGTCTTAACAGCTGAAAGTTTGTGCCTTTGACAGACAACTCCCTGTTCCTGCATCCTCCAGCCCCTGGTAACCCACAGCCTGTGTGAGATTCGCCAGGATGGCCCCTTAGCCTTCCTCCGTTTTCTGTTTGTATTTTGCTCCTCACTTGGAGTTCTTGACTTTTCAGAGTGCCAGCAGTATTATAGTTAGCTTCAGCTGTCAATTTGACACAAACCTAAAATCACTTGGAATCTCAACTAAAAGACTGAACAGACCTTGCTGGCCTATGGCCCTGTGCCCTGTCTGTGAGGCATTTTGACCCCTAATTGATGGCAGGAGGGCCCCGCCCACTGTGGGTGGTGCTATCTCCTGGCAGGTGGACCTGGGATGCAGTCTAAATGAAGCAGGCAGTCTACTTCAAGTCCTGCCTTGCCTCCCTTCATGATGGACTGTAACCAAATAAATCCTTTCCTCCCCGAGTTGCTGTTGGTCAGTGTTCAGTCACAGCAACAGAAAGCCAACAAGAACGGGGACGGAACGGGAGCAAGGGAAGGAAGAACTGTGCTCTGACTGAATGCAGCTCAGAGCATGGTTGTGCTGTGTGAGGGTCCCCATCACTACTAATGGCTTGTCTCTGCTTACAGTGCCACCGTCTGTAAAAGCAGGCAGAGCTCAGCTCTGGGGATCCGCTCTGGGAGTCTCCAGAGTGAAGATTGGTTTTAGCACCTTTGTCAGGCTCAATTTGTTTCAAGGGGAGATTTGGAAAGTTGGAAAACCCTAGGAAAATGAACTAGTCTAGCAATTGGAGACACAATGGAAAAAGATAGTCACCGGAGGAATTTGAGAGGCTTGGTTTCAGTGTCTCCCCGTCTAGAATTTTCGTATCCATATGGACTTACCCATTTGCTAAAACATCAGAGAGACTCTTATAAAGTTTCCTCTCTTTTTCTTTCCCTCCAAGGAATTTTTGACAGCATCTTGGAAAGTTAAAGTTATAAATATTATAAATGGTATGGTAGATAATGTTGCCAAGTTGCAAGAAAGAGCTGGGCAAGGCAACAGAGCAGGAAGGAAAACAGTCGGACATGGAGCCGTGCGCCACACCCGGCCCATTCCCACTTTCTCAGGCTTTCCAGTTTCGAGCCCACTGTGATAGATAAGTTCTCTCTGGCTCTGAAGCAGCTTCCATACCTGATGACAGTGGCTGGGGCCTGAGAGTAGAGCTTAAGTTGACTTTTTTTTAGGTTAATAAATTAGCTGGGCATGGTGATTTATGCCTATAATGCAACATGCACACACTATTAATCAGTTAGAAATAAAAGAGACTCTAAAAAGAAAGAAAACAAAACAATAATAACAACTAAAAAAGGGACTAGTAGGGACTGGAGAGATGGCTCAGCAGTTAAGAGCACTGGCTATTCTTTCAGAGGACCCAGGTTCAGTTCTCAACACCCACATGATAGCTCACAACTGTCTATAATTTTGGTTCCAGGGCACCTGACACCCTCGTGCAGGTAAAACACCAATGCATGTAAATTAAAAAAAGGGGGGGTCACTTGTTTGTGACAGATGATTGTGCATCTTTGATAAACCTGGGCTTTCAGTTTTCATATACGGTGCATTGATTGTCCTGATTACAAGCTATCCATCTCAGATATGAATGTTTCCTCGAGTCCGGCTACTCTGCCTAGTGTTGGTTCTTGTCAGCTTCTCTGGGATAGAAGACCGGAACTGTCCCACCCATCTGTCCATGGCTTTGTGTACATTAACATCCTGAGATGCAGAATGACAAACCCTCCAGGCAGGCAGCAGCCGGCTGATCTGCAAGTCAGGCCCAGATGCTCCCTGTGTTTTTCTAACTAGGAAATGATGGACAACCAAGGTGTGGCGTGAGCCCTCACTTCTGAAGCCTCCTTCTAAAATAAAAGACTCTGTGTGAGCCCTTCTGGGGTTACACTGACATACGTGGGAGAAATGAAGCACGGCTGGCAGAGCAGGCGCTTGGCACATCCCCTTACGTGTACAAGAAAGACAACGCCTAGGGGCCCAGTGTTTAGGAGGACATGTCCCAGAGTATATATAGTTTGTCTTTTTTTTTTTTTTGAGTAGTCTTCTTCTTTTATCTAGGTATCTTTATAAACAGGCATCGAAATGTCCCTTGCCTTGTGTGTCTTGGGTCCTTGGGAACCCTGAGAAAGAATAAGAAGACAGATATACAAATGCACACACACACACAGAGGAAGACAGAAGTCTGGAGGGCTGTGCGCCTGCTCATAAAGTGTCACTGAATTGTGTATCATGTACAGTGCACGGAGGAGGGGTGAGCAGTCTCAGGCTGCAAACATCCCAGAGAAGAAAGCTGCAGTTGCTATTCGTACACACTGATCAGTCAAGTGTAAGCACTTGAACTTGGGCAGGGAGGCTTGGCCTTTCTGAGCCTGATCCATATGAGGACTGGCTTCCTCAGCATCCCATGAGTCTGCAGCCTGAGTCCTTAGCATGGCCATTCCCATGTCAACAGATGCACATTCACTCAAGATTTGGCTCCCTCGGAGCTTTCTCTGCTCCCTGCAGAAATGAGGACAGGTTATCAGAGGAGCATGGTAACCTTTAGGTAGGAAACATTCCTTTAACCTGAAATCAGATGTTGAAGGCTACTTCTGTGCCTCCGCATCTGCCTTCTAGTCTATAATCTCTAGAACTTCATGTGGAGGCTATGGCTGGAGCCATACTCAACACTGAATAGCCCATCCCCAGGCTCTGCTAGGAAAGGTGTGGCTGCAGTTGCCTTGGTGATGGAAAAGTCCTGCCTTCCTTCCTTCCCCACCTCTGCCTCTTCCTTGGCCTTAACACACTTAACATCCTTCAGTCAGCGAGTGTGACGTTCCAACCGTGTAGTGATCCCTCTCAGGGCTGTGTCAGTAAATTTGTGTGTGTGTGTGTGTGTGTGTGTGTGTGTGTGTGAGTGTGTGTTTGTGTGTGCGCGTGTGTGTATGTGTGAATGCAGGTGTCATTTGCCACAATGCATGTATGAAGAGCAGAGCTGTGAGGAACTGGTCTCCTTCCACTGTGGGATCCAGAGCTGACACTCAAGTCATCAAACTGTATTGCAGAGGCACCCTTATCTGCTGAGCCATCTTGGCAGTCAAGTGATGGCTAATTTTGATGGCAAGTAGCACCATCAGGAATGAAGAGCCCTCTCTCTCCTCTGTCTCTCTCCCTCTCTGTCTCTGTCTTTCTTCCTCTCTGTCTCTGTCTCTCTCATGCACACAAGAAACCATTTGAGCTGATACATAAATTTTAGACGTCACACTGCTTTCTGAGTAACAGAATTTGCATATTCAAACCTAGCCTTGCCCAGGGCCTGAGTATCTTGTGATTTTTTTTTTTTTTTTAATAATAACATGATGTGGCCTGGCTTGACCCTGATGCAGTAGCCCCTTGCCCTCTTCTGAAGTGGAGAGCACCAAGGGGCACAGTGAGAAGCTTGTGTGGACTTGGTATGGCCAAGGCCCCATTCTGCCAAGCTCCAGAAGAGGCAGACATCTTTGCTTGCGCTCGGCATTTTCGTGCGCTTTGCGCTCAGCTCTGCTGGTATTCGGAGAACGATGTTGCCATGGCAATTGCTACAACAGATGGTATTTGATCACTGTCTAAGCTACGGAGGAGACAGACAGCAGTACTTCCTCTGAGGCTTGCATGTTTGTTAGCAGGAGACCCAGGCAGGCCTTAGTCAGAACTGAAATAGGAGTTTTTTCACTTGTTTCTCACTGCATACCCCAGGCTGTCCTGGAACTTGCTTCATAAACCAGGCTAGACAGATATGTTCTTGCTTCTGCCTCTTTGAGTACTGGTCTACAGGATGGACTTCTGAGTATGGAGACAGACTAACACACACGCAGCCGTGGAAGCTGTCCTGTCAGGTTGGAGGTGATGACAGACGGTGAGAAAGGCCTGCTCAGGGTGGAGGCTGCGGCACATTTGGCTCCAAACAGTGGGATTCTGGGGAAGGCATCCTGGCCTTCACCTGTTCCTTTATCCTGCCCCATTCTTTAGATATTCACCTTCCATGTCTAGGCCGTATGATGGTTCCTCTGTTGGGCTTCCAACCCCAGCTGATGCTGCCCACCAGAGCAAGCTCTTGACCCATCTCCATGGCAACAATTACAAAAGCCTTCTCACCCAGCCCCAGCCCCCACAGACAATCCTGGAATGTCAGACTTCACACAGATTTGTTTTCTTTTAGCTAATTTTGGAAAGCAGTTTATATTGGCCACACCGTGCTAATGAATAGTTCTGGTCCTATTTACATACTTTTCTTGTTAAGAGTCTCCTCTCCCTCCTTCCTCTGCTCACACTGCGTATCTGGATCACACATGAGCCTCTCTAGAGATGGCACGAGGGCATCTTCGCCCTGTAATGAGCACTGAGATGCTGCCGGGGTGGGACAGTGGCTTGCAGGCAGCCGCGGAGCTGGATGCGTCATCCGTGCTGTATCTGGAGGAAAACCTTAAGGTAACTTGTAATCACGAGAGGACCGGGATCAAAGCGGTAGGCTCTGCTTCTGATCTCATTCCAAATGAAGCCTGCGGTTACAATCCAGGCCTGATCCCTGCCTACTCCCCAGCCTCACTGTGTTCCTGGGGTGCAGATGAAAAGAGTGAGGGTCCCAGCCCCCTTGTCAGGAGTGATTTCTAGCCCCAGAAGAACGTGATTAGAGAGTGGATTTGTGACTTGAGGAATTTTTTTTCTTAACTGCTCTTGTGCAGAGTTCAGGGCATCGAGGACAGTTTCAATGTACTTGTGGGCTTGTGGGTGACCTTTACACCGTGGCCCAGTTTTTAATTTTTTTTTTATCAGACGTTTTCTGGGAGTGCAGTTCACCCTTCTGAATGTTGTCCCTTGGGTTTTCTTGGTGCCCTAATGCTTCCTGCTCACCTAAGGGAAGAAGTTTCATATGCTTCCCCAATTCATGTGCTTTGGGGGAAGCCAGGGTGGGCGTGGAATGGTTCTGGATCCCCAAGAGGGAAGGTTGTGTGACTGCAGATCCCTGAGACAGACAGGAGGGTTTCCTGGGTGCAGACCCCATCCCTTTCATTGACCTGGGTGATCCTGGTCCAAAGCCTGGCCTTAGTTTCCTTGTCTCCCTTTCCCCGTCATGTGGCCCTGACTGAAATCGGTGGCATCCAGAGACTGGAGCCCAGCGATCAACAGGCGCAAGCGAGGCTGACTGGCTGAGGACTCTCGGCCTCAGCACTGTTGGCGTTCTGACTGGGACTGGGTAACCCTGCCCCAGAGAGGGCAGTCCTGTCATTGACCTCAGCCTACTAACTAGATGGCTGTTGACACCCCACCTGCATTATGGCATCCCCAAAACGTCGCCCAGACAGCAATGTCTTCTGCCCTACCCTTTCTCCCCACCCAGTGAAGGAATGGGGATGAAACCATGAAATTCTATGAAAGAATGATGACCTTCAAAAAAAACTAAGGAGAGAATGCCTATTTATAATGGTGGCCTACGTAGACTTAGTCGTTCTTCTCATAGACTTAATGCTATAAGGAATTCCAGCAGATAGCCGATTGACATGTGGTAAGGCTAGCTTTGCCAGAAGGGCCAGCTGTGTGCTGCACATGATGCATGTGTGTGCACTGAGTGTTCTGTAAATGTGAGGAGTACCTGTGTTGCCTGATCCTCGGAGAGAGAGCTCCAAGGAAGTGCAGTGTTGTAGAGTGAGTGCTTTCCTAAAGTACCCCCCCCTTCCCGTAGTTCCACATTGTTATCCTAGTACCGAAGTATTTAGCCTTATTACATGACCCTTTCTAGCATAAGCATTAACTGTACCACTTTTAATTTTTTGCATAAGCAAAAATTCAGTGGAAAACAGCTTTTCCCTTTCTGTTTCCCCACTCGGATATAATTACCTAAGCGTCTCTCATCAGCCTCATGCGAGAGAAAGATCTTGTACTAAAGAAGTAGAAGTATAGAAAAAAGGCGCGGAAGTGTGTGGGTGCACAGTACTTCTATTTGGTTTTTAGGATTTATTTTTATTTTATATGTATGATTATCGACCTGCATGTATACATGTACTCCACATGTGTTCCTGCTGTCGACACAAGCAAGAAGAGGCCGCCAGATCTCTTGGAGCCAGAGTTTCTGACAGTTGTGAGCTGCCATGTAGGTGCTGAGAACCGAACTCGGGTTCTCTGGAAGGGCAGCCAGTGCTCCTAACCACTGCTCCATCTCTCCGGTTCCTGTCTTTTCAGACAGGAGCTCATCTAGTCCAGGTAGGCCTTCAGCCTCCAGTTCTCCTGCTTCTTCCTCCCAGGCACTTGGGTTATAGGAGTGTGTCATAATACTCAACAAATTCCATACTTTCGTTGTGGTTCCAAAGAAATTGTGGCTTGAGCAGGAGGAGGCTGTATGTACGTGCAGGAACCAGCCACTCCAAAGACTGGGGCGGAAGGCTTGTTTAAGGTGTTTGAGTTTGTCCTGGGCCACATAGTGAGAGCCTCTCTTTAAATAAATATGTGTGTATGTGAATATATATCCGAGTATGTAGCAGTGCTTCTTTGTGGGTCTGCAGCCTCCCATTAAGTGTTTTGCTGTACAGATATCAGAAACAAGTCTTCGCAGGCGGTATTTTCTCTGATGATTTTCTCTTACAAGCAGGATTTTGTAATAGGGTAAAGCAGTTTTGGGAAATGTAATTCTTATTGTACTTACAAATGGGAGCAGATTGCTCCCCCACACCATGTGCCCAGGGTAAGGCAGTGATTTCTTCCTTTCCCCTCCCCTCCAAGATGATAAGACATGGTGGCCTTAGGACTATACAGCAGCAGAGTGCCTGGGAGAGCCTTCAGGGCTGGCTGGGTGTCCGGAAGGAGAGGGAACCTGAGTTTTTTGTTTTGTTTAGTTTTGTTTTAAAGTTCCTGGAGAGAGTGTCTTCAAGCTGGGGTCTGTGTGGGCTCTTCTAAGATGTCACGGTGTCAGTCAGGTGTCCCAGGGCCTATTACGTAGCTAAATAGCGAGAGCCACCATCACTTTGAGACCATGATAAAAGAAAGCATGGGATGTGTTGGACATTCTGATGTACACCAGGAATCCAAGGTCTCAGGAGGTGGATGAAGCTTTGCCAATGGGTGGAGGAGGAAAGGACTGGAAGAGTGGCCACAAACACAGAGCCGAGCTGTCTTTGGATTAGAGATATTGAGAGAAAACACTCCAGCTGGCTGTGGCTGTGGGCCCCCCTATCAAGACATTGCCTGGGAATGGGGAGAAGGGCAATGTGTTGGTTGTGAAAGGCAGTCCTTCGTTTAGAATAAACTCCGCGGCGGAGTAGATATTGGTTTGAGTGCACACAAACCTTGAAGGTGTCTGAGAAATCTTGTTGCAGGAGTTAGTGCAAATTCTTTTTTTTTGGTTTGGTTTTTTGAGGGAGGGTTTCTTTGTGTTACCTTGACTGTTCTGGAACTCACTGTGTAGACCAGGCTGGCCTTGAACTCACAAAGAATCACCTGCCTCTGCCTCCCAGTGCTGGGATTAAAGACATGCCTCACAACTGCCAGACTTTTTTTTTTTTTTTCTGTAGTGCAACTTCTATAAAGTTTAGAGATAGCTAGATCTGGTCAGAAGGGATTTCTTTTACTTTTGGTCACCAGAGACAGTCATAGACAGAGCCTGACTATTCTTCTTTAAAACAAAAAGCAATTAGCCCTGACAGCTGAAGTCAAATCAGACCTTTGGGAATGGCCTAATTGCTTTTTTGTTCAAGGCCTGTCATCCATGTGCCTTTGGCCTTGGTGTCAACACTAGCACATAGGAGCAGTCTCCCAGATCCTGACCTGTGACTCTATCCTTCTCACCGAAAGGACAAAGGACGGCAGTACCCCCAGAGGTCATGGGTCTCTGTGGTCACCTGCAGCGCCTGTCAGGCTGAGAATTTTGTGGGTAAACACTGATTCCTGCTGAAACTGCCACCCACCACTTGGACACTTGGCCGCCTACATCTTTTCTGACTGGGACTTTTCCCAGCAGCTGGAGGGCGGGTAGGTCTAGGGTGGCTCCATCAGTTCCATCCCCACCTCTGTGTTACTGGCAACTGCTCCGGTTCTGAGGCTCACACTGTGGGGACATTGATCAAGATGAGAGATCTCATTCCACCCTGGTTATTTCTGGCATCTGAAAGCAATCCAAGGCCTCGACTTCTGGCACACCGTGCGGTGGGGATATTAAGTAACCGCTTCCTGTGAGTACAGACACCGCTTTGAGGGTCCTAACCTTCTCCATTTATCTCATTGGCTGTTTTGAGTGCATTCTGTTTGCTGTTGGTTCCTAATGAGCATGTCTGGAGATAGCTGAATGTGTATTCAATGTGTCCTGTGTTGTTTTTTTTTCTCCCTTCTAGATTGAAAACATAGATGCCTGCTTGAATTTCCTGGCAGCTAAGGGAATCAACACCCAGGGGCTGTCTGCAGAAGGTGAGTCAGAGCCCACGCCTTTCCATCATTATTAATGCCCACCTGTTACCTAACAAGTACTTGCTGCAGTCAAGACCAGGGGTGCTGGTGGGCTGTCCTGGTTGGGTGCCCTTTCAGGCAGAGTTGAGGATGTTCACTTTCTGACAGCTCACAGATCAGTCCAAGAATTCGGCCTGGTGTGCACGCCACGGCTGCATGCCACAGAGGGTGTGGGAGGAGAGGAGCTTGCTGCTCCAGTTGGAGAAATGCCTGCTTGGGCAACACCGTTTCCCACTCCTGTAGCGCAGCAGCAGGTTCTCCACCAGGCGTTATGTGTGGGAAAGAGAACGTGCAAGCACAAGACAAAGTTCAACCAGGGGAGCCGATTAGCCTTTAGTGGTAGCGCCTTGACCTTGCTCTTGAGAACAGGGAGAGCGAGGTTTGTGAACACGCGGCCACATTTTAACCTCCTGATTAGCTTTTAATTAACCTGGATTTGGTGACTAATTAGCACCAATAGTGTCTGCTAGAGGTTTGTTGTCGGGTGGGGTCATGGTTTGGAGTGGGCTGGCCAGGATTATCTGCCTCCTCAGGCAGCACCTCCACCTGGAATCGCCCTTGGTCTCTGTCTCTCTGTTTCGTCTTTCCCTCCCTCCCTCCTCCCCTTCCCCCTGTTTGTAAACACAGGCAGCTGCCAGCTCTGAAGCTGCCATAGGCCAGGCATCTTCCCAACCTCATTAGGCTGCATCTGCCTCCGGTTTTCCCCGGAACAGGTAGAGCCGTTGGGGCGTTCCAATTGCTCCTCCTAGCATAGCAGGAGTGTGCGCTGAAAAGATGTAGGGGAGCATTGGCCCTGGGAGTTGGGGTGGGGCTGAGGGGAGCAGTGAGGCCGGAGTCCACAAATGGAGCAGGTAAGTTTGCAGACCCTGTCGGTTCTCCATGGGACTATGTCTTGTCTCTGCCAAGAGGTGAAAGATTGGATCTTCTGGCTGTGTTTTTGAGCCGTTGTCTTCTCCATGTTGGAGGTGGGGGGGTCGTCCATGGCTTCTGGGCATAGTGTGCCTCTACATGGACTGTGTCAGAAAGGGGTTAGCATTCTCCTTTTGCTAAGCCTGGCCTTGGGAGGCCACCCTGTTCCATGAGTCTCGGGAGTAACTTGGCCAAGCTTAGTCTCCGGACTTACAGAAGGATTCCTAGAGGATTGCCCTGCCTGGGTGCTTGTTGGCCTCATCTCTGTGAACTTTGTGTTCATTGCTGAGACCTACAGGGTTCAGCAGCAGACTGCAATTCAGAGAACAGGATCGTCCCCTGTGCTATTCTTGTGCTGACCAGTAGGTGGCAGAACATGTTCCTCTTGGTGTCTGGGAATGGTGTGGGCTTCTGTCCTCCCAGGAGAGCATCTGCAGGAACTTCTACAGAGTTGTGCTCTACAGTGACATGCTGACCATGCAGTCTCGCCTTCTCCCTTAGACCTGGAGGTGATCCCTGGCCACTTACCGGCTGTCTATTGTCTGTCTTGTCTGCTTCGTTTTTTTTGGGACTTGTGGTTTACTGATGGAGAAACTGGCTGAGAGCTGTTCTGAGTCGGGCTGGAGACATGGCTCAGGGGGTGAAGTTCTGCTTTGTGTGAGCTTGAAGACGTGAGCTGGAGCTCACAGAACCCATATATAAAACTGGCCGTGGCATCCCATCCATGCCTGGAAACGTAGTACTTAGTGTTGAGAAAGATAGAGGATGGTGACAGCAGGATCTCTGGGGTTCTCTGACCAGATAGCCAATCAGCAAGCTTCAGGCCCAGTGATGATGAGAGGCCCAGGTAGCCAATCGGTAAGCTTCAGGTCCGGTGATGAGGGGAGGCTCTGTCTCAAAAAACAAGATGAAGAGAGATGGAAGAAGTCACCAGAGGTTGATCTGTAGCCTCTACACTGGCTTCTACATCTGTGGCTCCCCCACCATGCATCTGGACACACACGTGTGCACACAGACATACACACCACACACACACACAGGTGCATGTACACAGAGAGATTGTGAATGACATCTCTGGTAGGTGCCTCTTCACCCTGGAAAAGCCAGAGACACAACCCTGTCTCTGAGAAGGCCCCCAGGCTGCCCAAGCAGGGCATCGGCCTCTGTTAGCTGCATTGGACACCACTTCCTCAGGCGCAACTCCTTGTTGTCATAAGCAACTTGCAGACCCAGGTACCCAGGGAATACCCAGGGTGCCCAGCCATCAATGAAATATACCTCATTCTTGACCTCTGCTTCTCCACCCCATGAGAGGATGGATGGACTCGGGGCCAGGAAGAACAAAGCCCAGGTATCCTCAGAAAGGCCACCCCCACTCCCTGGGACAGGTTGTCAGATATGACAGGTGGAGTCTGGAAGGAGGACGGGACAGGGCAGATCTTGAACATCACTCCAGGGCAGGGCAGGGCAGGGCTTAAACTGGCAGGCTCTGGCACATCTCCAAGAGCCAAGAGATGGGCCCGAGCCTCAAGGGCACCGAGAGTGCAGGAGGCGTGGGCCGGATACCCACTCAGACCAGCAACATCTCTGTGGACTATCGCTGCAGCCACTGCCCCAGGCACCCGCTGTCTGGGCCTGCAACAAAGGCTCAGTGTGGCTCTCTAAGGGCGGGTTGGGGCAGGCCTGCACTACCGCGGCACGGCAGGACAGGTGCACAGGGCCCGCCCATTCCTGTGCCAGCTGTAATCACTGGGAAAGGGTGGGGATGCATCTGGGGCTTTCCAGCTGCCAGCGTGCCGCCTCTGAGGAGGTGCCTCGGGCTCTCGATTAGCTTCAAAAGGAAAACAAAAAACATTAAAGCTGCCTTATTTTTTTAAACATTATGATGCCTTTCTGACATTACAGGTGACCATAAACAGGGACAGAAGCAAGTGGGAGGCCCGGGACTCAGCAATCACAGGCGTTCTGCTAGGTGACTCCTGAAGGAGCGTGTGCTTTTGAAGTGACACCATTGCCAACCTGCTCCTCCTCTTATCTTGGGTGGGGCTGCAGGAAGTCTCTCTGGACCCTAGGGGTGCAGGGAACAGGTGGAGTGTGTCTGTTCACCAGCATCCGCACATCATCAAGTGTGGCACCGAGTGGCAGCTTCTGTCCCCACGGGTCTCCATGGCTTCTGCTTCTGTGCTTTAGTCTCACCTTCCCCACAGAGAGTGCCATTGCTGGGACACAGGGCCACCAGAATGTGTGGTTGAGGGATCCAAGGCAGTCATGCAGCCAGCTCCTCTGCCAGAGCAATGCCACAGACCCACAGGGCAGACAGGATTTAGATGAGAGTCTCACAGTTGTCATCTGCAGTAGCCTCCCCCTTAATGCTTTGACTCAGAGGTTCAAGGTCATCTTTGGTTATACTGAGATCAAGGCCGGACTGGGCTACAGGAAACCTTGTCTCAAAAACAAAACGAAACACAACCAACCTTTGGCTTAGCCATCATACCTGTCATCCGCTTGTGATATCTCTGTGTCTGAGCATATTAGTACAAGCCAGTGGGAACAAAGGGGTCAGGCAGAAACCAGCGAAGGTATGTGTCTTGACAGTAGTGACCGTCACTAGAACTGGAGGGTCTGTGCCATTTGCCCTTCCATTTAAAGGAGGGTGGCCCAAGAAAAGAAAGCAAGTACTTACTTGCCCATGGTCTCCCTGGGCCAGGGGTATCACTCTGGGTGTTCCTGTTTTTAACCTGGGTGAGAAATCTAGGTGGACTTGCCTGATCACATGCAGAATGAGGCTCCCTTCTTGGGAAATGTCAGCATTCCTGTGGGCTTAGGGGTATTGTTTCTAGGCTTCCTCTGTGGAGCTGGCTCGCCAGACAAATACCATTTGGAAATGTGGGCAGAGCACAAGTCTAGCTATTCGGGTTGCTGTCTGTTGCAGACCACCCATGGGTTGGCCTGTGTGGCTTTTAGAGCTTTCAACTCTGTTTTGTTCTTTGTGATACGAAAACAGAATCTGACATTTCATCGACTGGGGAGCAGATAAGCAAAATATGGTATGCCCATATAGTGATGTACTATGCAGCACCGTAAAGCCCGTGCCTGTTCTAATGTGGTTGGATAAAGCCTTATGCTAAGGGCTGGTGGTGTAGCCCAGTGGTAGAAGGCTGGGCTAGCCTGTGTGGGGCCCTAGATTCAACCCCCAGCATTATAAAAAGAAAGCTAGAAAAACAACAGCGGCAAAACATATGCTAAGTAAAAGAAGCCAAATGCAAATGACTACAAATTGTATGATTTACATTGAAATGTCTCGAAAAGGTCAATCTACAGCAGCAACAGATTCCTGGGTGTCTAGGGGGTTCAGAACTTACTGCCACTGAGCGCAAGCAGTTGCATCAATGGAAATATTCTAATATTAGAGCTGATTAAATTCACTAGCAATCATTGAATCGCATACTTAACTCTATGTATACAAGGTGTGTAACACCTCGGTTTATTTGAAGAACCGGAAAGAAAGCCACCGTTGAACCCTGTCCACTGTGAGATGACCTGTGATGATCTTTTTTTGTGTGGCCCTCAGAGAAAGCTGGGCGAGCACACTCCTCTCAGGCTTCCTTTGGGTGGAAAGAGCCACGAGAGGCACCTGAAGTGACTGCAGGAGGACGGCCTGTGTTTCCTGAGCTCAGAGGTGTGCTGCAGCAGGTGTTGGTGTGCTCAGTTTCTCATTCACTCTCTTCACACCTCACACACTCCCCAGGGGAACGTGCATGGAGAGGTCCTCACCGTGTGAGAGAAGGGATGGGGTCTCTGAGGCTTACGACACAAAGCCTTTGAGTCATGAACTGCAGAGATTCAACCCCGCAGGGTTGGCTTCTGAGCCCATGATCTTTATAATAAAAATGCCAAGAAAGAGTGTGTTTGCTGGAGCAGTACCGTGACCTCCGGCAGCTGGAAACACTTTAGGGGAAAGGGAAGCACTTATGAGCAGCAAATGACTTGATGGCCGCCGTACGTAGGGAATGGACATGCCCCCTACTGCAGCAGGCAGATTCTGAGCCCTTGGACATGCTGAAGCTTTTGAATTTTATTTTATTTATTTTATTTTTAGTTTTTCTCGTTTCCCCCTTCTTTGCTTTTCTTGTGTGGTTTATTTTTTTTTTAAGTGTTAAGGAATGTTGGACACACCAAGAGAATGAAGAATACTCATGCCCACCAGCTTTACCTTAATAAATAAAACATTATCTGGTCTGTTTTTAAATTCACCCCATGTGATGGGCATGCAAGGAAGCCAAGTCACACAGCGTTAGGAAGCCCAGCCCTTGAGCTAGAAAAAGCCTGGATTTCAAGTTCTACCTCCAGGCTTATTAGAGACATTCCCAATGCCTTTCTGAGCTTTTTTAGTTTCCCGTTAAGTAACAGCGGGGGTGACAGCACCCCCGTGCCAGGGTCAGAATGATGGATACTGTGCACTTCAGACTAGCTGGGGATACGCACTAGGCAATCATAACGCTTGCTGATCACAAACTACACCATCCTGATAACTGGGCATGGCACAAAAGTAGATTTTACGTAGTCATCTCCAAGAACAGCTGCTATCTCTCTAATGAATTCATGTTTCAAGAGGAATTTGTCCGCTTGCCGCGAGCTCCTTCATAGGTGCTCATCTGAATCTAGACATGGGGTTGACTCCCGAGTTTCGTCCCTCACTCAGGTCTCTGTTCACCAGATGACCAAAGGTGTTTTTGTTTCAGTTGTTGGCTTCAGTTTCCCCATGACTGAGGTCGCTGAGTCACCCTCCCCTCCCCCAGACTCAAGTCTGTGATGCTCATGTACTTTATAAGGACATCCGGGGACCTTTGGTTTTTCCTGGACCGGGGAAGAAAGCAGCTGAAGGACTGAAGCTAAGCTACACAGTTAGGGATTGTACCCTCATCTCTGGCACCTTCTCTGCTGTCTGCATTGTAAGGGATAGTTCCTAAGCAATGGCCGGGCATCCCAGTTGGACTAGGTGAGCCCTAACTTTCAGCTGTCATTGTGGCATAATTAAGAGCCCCATGTATCAATATTATAGTTTGGCTTAGCAGGTAAAAGCATTTGCCATCAAATTACCTGAGGCCTACATGATGGGAGGTGAACACTGACTTTCCCAAGTTGTGTTCTGACTTCCATGGGTCTGCCATGGCCTCCCCTTCCTCCTTGTGCACTCAAAGCAACATGCAGATTAAAAATAAATTATAGTGAAGAGGCATCTCAGTGGCTCAAAGCACTGACTCCTCTTGCAAGGGACCTGGATTCAGTTAACAGTAACTCCAGTTCCAAGGGATCCAACACCCACTTCTGCAGGCAAAAGGCCCAGAGGCTTTGAGTCTTACAACATGAAAACACACATATAAAAATACAATGCACAGACATTGATGCAAGCAAGATATTCATAGAATAAGCCTTTAATAACTAAAGCTTCGGGAAAGTCATCACCAAGAGAGGCATCACCAGTACAGCATGAAGCTGGAGCTGTTTGGCCATTTGAGGGGGATTCTGGGACTGTGGTCTTCCTGCAACACAGAGTGGTGGAGAGCGTCGTTGTTCACGGTGAATCTTGGTGCACATGCCCTCGTTGGCTCTGTGAGGACAGTTCTGTGTGACGGGGCTGGCTTTGGAAGTGTTATTGCCTTTCCTCGAAGGCCGGAGAGATGATGCGACTTGCACAGCTTGAGCGTGGTAGGCTGGAGTCTGCAGGTGCAGGCTTTGTAAAATATGTGTTTCCCCTGGCAGCCTTCACAGAACCTGCCAGCCTCCAAAGTGTGGCAGGAAGACCAGATTCCAGAAGTGTGTGGTGTCGGTTCCTTCACAGCCTGGAGAAAGGGATGCTTCAGCAAAACAAAGGCTTTGTCCCAGTCTAACTTGGGGAGGGGTTACCCAACAGGCACAAAGCCCTGGATGACTACCCTACCTTCTTTGCAGGGAACAGGGCTTCTCCTGAAGGCATACATTACTTTCCTTCACACATTCTTCTCTGCACTGGACCTCAGAGGAAGTGCTGTGCCTTCCTGGGCAGGTTTTCTCAGCCAGGGCTCAGCCAGAGGCCTGCACTCCCCACGAAGGCATGGCTGCTGCCTCCCACCTCTCTCACACAAAATCCCCAAAACCACCCTGGCCTTGCTTTGGGCTAACTCTCTCACTCACCAGCTAGCAGGAGGTCATGGGGAATATCACCTCTCTGCGTTTCCTTCTCTTGATATCTCTTCCTTGGGGACCCTACCACACTCCCTTGGGGTCAGTGTAGCCTCTGGCCATTGATAGCTGGTGTTAAAAATGCGACATAAAAGTATGGATGCTTCTGTGTGGAATAAATATTTTATTCCTTGCCACAGCTCTTTATGCATGCCTTTAGGCAAATGAATTTTAATATCTGAAAAGTACTGTCTGGAGTTTAAAGTACTCACTCTGTTCAAATTTATATTAATATAGAAAGTAGTTCACATGAATCCACCTAAGAACTGGTTCTTATGCTCTTGACCCATACTCAACCTGAATTAGAGTTACGGATTCAAAGGACAAGAGTTGAGCCGTGAATTTAAAAGGAAGATGACTGGGTAAAGGAGAGAGGATTTGGCGTCAGTGATGACCACTTGGCATGCTCTGTATGGCTGGAGGCTCAGAATGTGAACTTGGCACATCAAGCTAGATCATAGTGTCTCTGCTAGCGCCAGAGAGCCGTCCGGATCCAGAGCCTTGCCCAGATCACAGGCTCAGTCTTGAGGAGGACGCTCATTCCTTCGCTGATATTCTTACTGAGAAGTTCCTCCTGGCCCTTGCCAGCCAGCCAGCCAGTTCTGACTTGCCTGGTACATCTACTGCAACCATGGGAGACTTAAACTAATTTCTTTGTGGTTTAGGAGTGTTCTTAGTGGACCTCCAGGAGTTGAACTCAGGTGGGGCTGAAGAAGCCTATTGAATGCAGGAAGAAGCTTTATTTTCCTTCAACTGTCTGTGCAAAGGCATTCTCCCCCAGCTGTTCTAAAACTACAATCCATATTAAACAGGGAACTTAAGTTTTATTTATAAAAACAACAAGCAGATTGATTGTGCTAAGTCATTTCCAGTTCAGACAGGGAGGGCATCTTGCCTACAAAATTAGGTTTTCCTAAAAACGTTTAAAATTTCATGGTAGTGTCAACCATGCGGTCAATTTGACAAGGTTTGCTCTTTCCCACTTTTGTGCCTCTGGTGACGAAACTCTCTCTACTGTCTTGCAGAGATCAGGAATGGGAACCTCAAGGCCATTCTAGGCCTCTTCTTCAGCCTCTCCCGATACAAGCAGCAGCAGCAGCAACAACAGCCCCAGAAACAGCCCCTGTCATCATCCCCTCTGCCACCTGCTGGGTCTCAGGTGGCCGGAGCGCCTTCCCAGTGCCAGGCTGGCATTCCTCAGCAACAGGGGCTGGCCATTCCCCAAGCCTCGTGCCAGCCTCTCCAGCCAGCTTCACATCCGCAGGCAAAAACACAAGCGGAAATGCAGTCCAGGTGGGCTCTGTGCGGGGATGGATGGCGCTGCTCATCTTCAGGTGTCCTTCACCCTGGCTGGGTAGGGTAGCCTGTGTGGTCAATGGTTTTCATTTGTGAGGAACTAGCATGGCCTTCAGATAGATACAATAAGGCTTCCCTATGCTAGGCAGAGATGTGTGCTCTTACAGGTCAGAATGGCCAGCAGCCAGTGCTATTACCTACCCTTATCAAAACTGGCCTGCAATACATTCACACACATGCACACACACACACACACACGCGCGCGCGCGCTTGCGCTTGCGCTTATTCCTATGGCTTAAGTCATTGCAAACATGGTTATAAGCCAAGTGTTCAGAGTCAGGTGAAAGGTGATTAAAGGTCATTTCACTTAGTGGATGCAAAAGTTCTATGCTAACACATGACCCTCCTTTGCCACAGAAGAAGTAGAGGCGATGCCTAAGAAAAAGTGGCAGGTGGCAATAGCAGAAGAGACAGCTGCCTTCCCAAGGGGAGCAAGCCATATTCTGTTGAAACCAGTGACCACAAATGTGCCTGGATCCTGTTGAACTTAGACAGTGGGAGCAGGTCCATCCTGTTCCCTGCAGGGTAGGGGCCACTGCAGAGAGGGACCCTTGCCTGCTATTCACACTGGCCACAGAAGGGAGCAAAGTGGAGTTTAGAGTAGTTATCTTCCGTGCTTCAGTGAGAATAGGCGTGCAAATTCCTAAGCCATTCTGTAAAAGATCACCCACAAGCTTTAGTGGCAGAGGAAAACAAAACAAAAAACCAAGAAACTGATGGGTTAGGTTAGTAACTGAAAAGCTTTTGACTTAGGAGAAAGTCCTGCAGTTACAACTGTTTTCTTTTACTCTGCCAGTCTTTAGTTGTAAAGCCAGTAGCCCTGATTTGATTGGTTACTTGATATCATTGAATGTGTGCTAAAAAACTCTATGTCCCAAAGCACCAGTCCAAGAGGCTTCTTGATCTCCTCGGACCTTTTAACACCTGCTAGCCACAAACCAAGCCCAGAGCTGCCTGTCCCCCAGCTCCCTTGGAGTCACAGCTGTGTTTCCCCGTGAAAAGTGCAGTTTCCCAACTGGCAGGTTATTACAGCCAGGAGTTATGGGTCTCATTTACATGAGACCCCCTAATTAATTATCTAATTATCCAACTGGTGTTATGGAAATTTGTGAAATAGGAGAGTCGTGTAGACTAGCAATGAGAGAGAAGTGGGGAGATAGTTAAGCAGCCAGGCACTGTGCTCTTTCCTGGAGGGATGCCTGACTGGGAACTGTCCCCTGGCTGGAGGCTTTCTGGAGGCCCTCGGCGATTTGTTTGAGGAGTACATCACTCCCACACTGCCTTCTTTCTGCACAGGTTCATTCCCTGAGATGCTCACTAGAACTACAGCGCAGGGAAAGGTTCTGTGGGGAAAGTGGAGAGAGCATCACAGTTGAGTTGTTAGCACTGTCTTTGCATGTCTGCTCAGGACCCTGGATCTGCCAATATGCGCTCCCTTATCTGCTTAGTGCAAAACCTTCTATGTGCCAGGCACTGTTAGTCATTCGGGAGTCAGAGATGAGTGACAGCCACATGGCCTTCTCTCCGTATGTTGTTGGAGGAGGCTGCACAGCAAGCATATGACCAGGGAGGAAGATGGGAGAAGCAGTGTGCCTGCAGGAAGATGATAGGACTCAGGGCTGATAGTTCATGTTGGCTTGATGGGAAGGCCCCTCCAAGGACATGGCACTTAGTGGAGAGATGAATGAAAAGAAGCCAGCCGTGCAAACCTCAACTGCGGAGATCTGGCAGAGGGAGCAGCTCGTGTGGAGGCTCTGTGGTGGGAGCAAGCTTGGCAGGGCAGAATGAGGAGAGATGGAGCTGGAAGGTTGCCTGCAAGCAGAGAAGGCAGCAGCACCCTTCCTCATGGGGGACAGTTGCGTGGTGACGTGGCACCAAAGTCAGGCTGGAAGGGAGGAGTTTGGACTCGGTTCGAAGGTACCAGGAGGCTCAGGGTTTAATTGGATTTACATCTTTAAAAAAATCTCTTTGGTAAATGAGCTTGTGAGGGAGCAAGAGTAAGATGAAGGACTTTGCAGTCTAGGCGACGTGAGTGACTTGGAACATGATGGTTTGAAGCAGGTGGAGAGGGACCCTGAAGTGTATGTTGGAGGCTGAGCCAAGAGGCCTACAAACAGATTCACTGTCCAGAGCAGGGGAAAGAGGAGAAAGTCAACAGATTTGTAGGTTGTGAGGAAAGCAAAACGCCATAATGCCACTGCTTTCCGTTTCTACACAGTGGTGGCATGGATTCGGGTTTGAGTGCTTAGGTCCTCATCCAACCCCCTATCCCACCAGGCTTGATTACTTCTGCACGCGGGTGATCTCATCTGCCATGCATTGCTGCTTTCCACTTGTGCTTTCAAAGGAATCTTGCCAAGCTCTGGACATAGGATATCCCACACTAACGCTCTGGCTGTGGACTTCAGGATGAAAAAAATTACATCACCGATTGGCTTCCACTGTGTTCCTAGCCCCACGTTGTATCTTTGGTAGCCATAGCCCCAAAGAGTAACTGTTTGAATCTCTGGTTATTAGTGTCGGGTTCTGGTGGGAGCCCCCTAGATGCCAGTCTGCTCTGGTGTTTTGTTAGAACTCTTCAAGATGCAAACACGCCCGTTAAGAAAACATCTAGGTTCAACATGTCCCGTGATAACAAACACCAAATTCCGCAGTTCTCTAGGAAGTTCGCCAATACTCCTCAAGTACATCTGAGACATTGGCGTGAGGATGTCAGAGCAGCCACGGAGTGCCTCATCACTCCCCAGTCGCATCATGACTGGGTGCTTGATCCATAGCTCATAACAAGAAGTTTCCTACAGTATAGAATCTCGGGAAAGAGCACATTTCCTAAGCCTTGCTCTTTCTATGTGTGTCTGCCTTGAATACAATCCATAGTCCATTATTTAGGAAACATCCAAAAGTTGCTGGGTTTCCTTTTTCTCACCATTCCCACCTCCCCCTCACTTTCTAAGAACAGTTGCTCACCACAGGCTCTCCTGGGAATATAGCGCAGGAAAAATGGGTGTCTGAATGATAGTGGTAACTGCTTCAGGCTAGGAGACAGCTCTGTGGTAGAGCATTTGCCATCCCTGGTACCCTAACCTTCATCTAAGGAGACATAAGAAAGATGAACAACACAAAATAACTCTAAATTGTTCTTGATTAAATATGACCTAGAGAGACCCTGTCTTGGTGGGGGAGGGGAAGGAGAGAAAGCCTTAGTGTGCACACATTTATGGGGCCTTTACCTTTACATCCAGTGAACAAACTTTTCAAATAAAATTACATCAGTGCTTTAGAAAGTTGCTTTATACATTATAAATGCATCCTACTCCAAGCGTTGCACTGCTGTAAGGAGCTGTGAAGACAGAAAGGAAGAGCTGCGACAGGAGGATTGCCACAAGTTCTAGGCCAACCCAAAATATCTAGTGAGAGTGATTCTAAGACCAGCCTTGGCTTCAATGTGAGACCCTGTGGCAGAAAAATCAAATCAAAGAAACACAAAGTATAAAGAAAGCGTGTAGTTGAGTGAAGGCAGAGAAGATATTTATTATGGTATGGAAGGAGGGGCACATCACCAATGTCCTGAGACAAATCTTTTGTTTTACAATCATAGAGATTAAACCTAGGGCCTTACACGTATTGGGCAAGTACTCTGTTACTGGACCATATCCCCAGCTTTATTTTTTCTTTTTATTTTAAAATAAGGTCTCATTGAATTGCTAAGGCTTGCCTTGAACTCACTCTGTAGCCCAGGCAGATCTTGAACATGCTATCTGTGGTGGTTTGTGCCATTTTAGATGGTTATAGACTTACTCTCGGAAACCAAGAGCCCCAGTAAGCCTCTATCAGTTGTCTTGGTCATGGTGTCTCTTTAGAGTAATAAAAAAGTAACAAAGACACTCTCCATCCTCCTGCCTCAGCCTCCTGAGTAGCTGAGATGGCAAGTCTAGGTTTTAGATAATCTTGACTGTAATTTCTTCACATTGTAAATGTATCAAGTCTCTGAAGTGAGGCCTAGGGGACACAATGTGTTTAGTGAACCATAAACAGAGGACCAGCCCAGGTACCTTCCTCTCGGTGTGTCGGTGTGTCGAAAGGGTCTTCTCTCCTCACTCATCTTTTCCTTCCTGCCCTGCAGTGCATCATCCAAGGACTCATCTCAAAGCAAAATCATCCGCTTCACTCTGGGTCAGAAAAAGATCTCTAGGTTAGCAGTCCTCTGTGTCCTACAAAGCATGGTTTCCTCCCAGCCCACTCTTCCTGTTTCCTCCTCGCTGGCTGAGTTCCCTTTGGATTCCCTTCCCTGCTCTGTGTCTCTGGTTACCTAAACCCAAACATGCTTTGGCTAATGATTCTGCTTGGGGAGTTCCAAAAGTGGCCTTGGTTGGGAATGTGTTTATGTGTGTAAGAGGAGCGTGGAGCGTGTGTGCGTGCGTGTGTGTGTGTGTGTGTGTGTGTGTGTGTGTGTGTGTATGTGTGACTGGTTCCATCGGGATGCTTCTCACTGTGTTGATTTCACCTCATTACCAGGATCCCATTCATAGGAGGAGGTGAGTTTCCAGGTAGTTATATAGCGATTTTACAATGAATGGCATTTGTTCCCTGCTTCATCCCGGCCCTAATCTGTATCTCCTTTCTGTGTGTTGTGCTTTGGCTATGGTCATTGTTGCTCTATTACTAACTGGGGGGGAGGGGTAGGTTTCGTTGTGAGCTACCATCTGAAATGTGAATTCAGAACTGAAGGCTGTCATGTTCTGTCTTTGTTTCTGGATTCTCCTGCCCACCCTGGGGAAGTTGCCTTAGTTTCTTGGAAAAAACAACAACAAAAAAAAATCTAGTCTGCAGGCATCCTCTCCTGAACCCTGTGATGCATGCTTGGGTGTGGGAAAACCAGGTACATTGTGACATCTACAGACTTATTTCATCCTCACAGCCTCCAGGAGGTACCGAGGTAGGTCATGTTAATAGCCCGATTTGCAATCATAGAAACTGAAAGCAAGCTCCCAGGCTACACGGAAGATGGAAGAGAACCCAGGTTGTTTTGCCCCAGAACCTTTAGGCGAAGCTGCCCTTTCTTCCTCTCACATTCTGTGTGGTTGTTGACCCTTCTCTGTCAAACCTTCAGCCTTGTCCTTCACACCGCGCCTGTGGCCCCTGCGAGAAGCCCTGGGATGACCCGTGCCGTATTTATTTCCCAAGGAACTGTGTCCTGAAGGTGAAGGAAAGCCACCCCCTTCATTTTATCCATGTATACATAGATCTGTGACCAGCTGCCAGCTGTCCCCTCTGCTAGGCTGTAGGAAACTTCTATACTCAGTTTCTTTGTCTGGAGATCTGGTGTGGAGCAAGACCCAACCTGAGAGCAACCAGCCCAGTGAGGGAGAAACTACATGACACCATGCTTGGGTATACCGTGCATGCGTGTTATATACCGTGTATGCGTGTTATCCGTGCGATAGCTTCCCCCTATGAAGAAGAGGAGACTGCAGCAGGAGCGGATGGATGCTTCTGTTCCAGCAGGCTCATTCCACTGAATCAATCGCAATGTCATGAGAATGCATGTACATGTGAAAGGAAAGGAGAGCCTGGAGGAACCTGTGTCTTCCTACAAAGCCCAGGGCTCTGCCCCAAGAGATAAGAGGACAGGAGCTGACTGGGAAGCTGTGTAACTGGAAACACATGCCTGCCCTTCAGTGGCACAGACACTAGAAGGAAGTAGTGGGGAGAGCGGAAGAGCTGAAGGCCGGGGGGGGGGGGGGGGTGCAGCTACAAAGCCTGAGTCTGCCAGGAACAGAGCTCCCAACTTCCCCCTCGGTCAAGGCTTGGCTTCCTTTCGAGTAGTTACATCCCTCATCAAGAGAGTTTGGAGTGTATTCTGTCTCTGCTGAGGCTGTGGTTCTGGATGCCCCTCTTCCCAGCTACCCAGAGTATCATTATCAGGACCGTGGCTTATTAAGCCCCAGTAAGGACAGCAGAAAACTCTGGTTGGCAGGAGAGGCACCCCCACTCTTCTAACCTGCCCAGAACTCTAGAGACAGGTCCCTTGTTGATGTGTAAGCGCTGCTGGGATTCCTGCCAGGACCAAGGATCTTGATGGAGACCAGAGATGTTCGGCAGAACAAGAAGCTCGCCCTTGAATGTGAACCTCAAGCATCTCTGCTGACTACTGTGTCCTCCCTCCCTGACATCACCGGTAGATCACAGGCATTTATTGTGCTTTGCCTGCTGGAGGTGACACAAAGGTTTAGCCACCTCTTAGCATTACCTGGGTAAATGATTTCGTCTCTAGGCACAGGGCGTATGTCCACCTTGCTTCACTCACCGTGTCCTGGGGATTTTGTAAAAGGCTCTCACGGTTTTGGAGTATCATCGGTACACAGTCAGTTGCAGATGCATGGGTGATGTTGGTCTTTGGACTGAGCTAGGTAAGGCAGCCAGGCAGAGCGGATTCCTGCATGGCTGTCTTGGGGAGTGGAATCAAATTAGTGGGATAGTTAGTCCTCCGCCTAGCTGCTGAAAAGCAGATGCTGTGGAAATGAGAGATTTAGCATTTAATCATCTTGTCTGGCAGGAAAGCATCTCCGATCCTGGGCTCCCCACCCCCAGCATGTGCTCACAAGCTGCCATGCTTCCTGGGAGGGGCACCCCTCTGCTCCCGGCCTTTGAAGTGGGGTTGGGAGGGAAGAACTACCCTCTTCCATCAGCACGTACAGCACATGGAGTGGAGGCACGGGGGCTCGGTTGTAGGGTCTGTGCCAGGAATAAGTTCAGTCCCCTGCTTGGCTCTGCACACTTTGGAGAAATTGACCACCGCTCTCACAGCAGACCCATCTCCCACCTTCTCACCACACTTTCCTTCCTTATTATTATTTTTTAAAACACCATGTGTGTCTGGGAAAACCCATCTGTACCTTCTGTCTGTTTGGAGCTGGATAGGAAATGACCATCCCAAGTGAAGTTCTTCTTGTCGGGCTGCCGGCAACTTTTGGTGCCATGAGCAGCACAGGGCCCATCTGCCCGCCTGCCTCCCACTGCCTTGCGTGGGGCAGAGTGATGGGCAGCATCGGCCATACCACCTGCAGCTGTCCCTACGGGTCAGACCCAGCTCTTCAGCAAAGCAGGATTCTGATGTGACTGACAGCACATGCTTCCCGCCTGGGGTTGACCCAAGTTCCCTTGATACCCATGGATGTTAGCAGTAATGAACTGCTTAGCCAGAGGCCACAAGCCTGCATGAGGCCAGGGATGGGTCTGTCACTGGGAAACTTGACATACTCTTATTTTTAGCTTCAGCTCTGCCCTTGGCCTCCTTAATTAGTGCATCAGCCCTAATAAGACATGGTAGTATGACATGGTAGCTCTTCCTAGTATGACCCACAAGATCCTCCCCCTGGGCCTGGTCACTTCCCCTGGCTGCTTCCGTCCGCTCTGTTCCTCAAGATCCAGCCCATTCCAGCTCTGTCCGCCACCCCCCTTTTTTTAAAGTGTGCTTTGAGATGGGGTCTCACTTTGTAGCGCAGGCTGGTGTTGAGTCTGCCTGCCTCAGCACCAGTGCAGGGCTATAGGTAGGAGCCACCATGTTTAGCTCTACTTTGGTGGCTGTCCGCTGCACTGCAAACAAGGCAGATGTTCTTCCCGTGAGCCATACCTTAGGCCTCCTCAGACCTCACTGCCTTGCCGTGGCTGACCTTGAACATACTCTAATCCCCGAGTTTAGACTCTTCCTGCCTCAGCTTCCTAAGTATCTAGAATTATAGATACTTAGCTGTTTCACTACAGAGGGAGCCACCGTGCCAAGCTTGCTCTTTCAGCTTTCTGCAAGCTCTGACCACCTGTGGCGTGCTTTCCCTTCTGGGCCTCTCCTCACATTCCCCTTCCACACCCCAGATCTGGCCCTTGCTTTGGGGTCTCCCGTTTAGTCCCCCTCTGACTTTGAAAGTCATCACTTCCTTTCTCTGAATGGCCTCTGCACTTTACATCCACACACTTGTCACCTAGTTGTCAGCTGGGGTCAGCTGGCTTCTTCGGATCCAGAGAGGACTGTACAGACTAGTCCTGCCTCCTGCAGCTGGTGGTTGGCCTCTGTGATCACCCGGCTGTCTTGGAACATCATAGTTGCTTTGACTTGGAGATCCCGCACTTGAAATCTCATACTAAAATTTATCCTGAGCGAATTCAGCTGTAAATCAGCACCCTCTCCCAAGGGATGCGCTGGTTTCCTTGCAGCTGAGTTCTTATTTCTCACAGCACATTCATTCAAGGTCTTTGTACATGGTGTGCTGTTTTAGTTAGTGTTGCTACGGTTGTAGATGAAACACCATGACCCAAAACAAGTTAGGGAGGAAGGGGTCTATCTGACTTGACCTCCACTTCACTCTTCATCACTGAACGCAGTCAGGACAGGAACCTGGAGGCAGGAGCTGACCGTGGAGGGTTCTGCTTTATGACTTAACTTGTCATGGCGTGCTCAGCCTGCTTTCTTATAGAACTCAGCACCACCAGCCCAGAGATGGCCTCAACTAAAGTGGACTGGGCCTCCCACATCCTTCATTAGTAATATCGTTTAAGAAAATGCCCTATAGACTGTTGCCTGCGTCCAGTCCCATAGAGTCACCTTCTCGGTTGAGGTTCCTATCTCTCAGATGACTTCAGCCTGGGTCAGGTTGACATAAAACCAGCCAGCGAGGGTGGATTTTGCTAAAATCTTCAGGCAGGTGAAAGAGGCTTCAGATGGTGAACTTCAGAGCGAGGCTCTGTGGCCACCATGAGGAACCCAGGACTGATCTTAGTCCGAAATGAGGGCTGTTTCACTACAGAGGGAGGCACAAATAGCCCAGAAGTCTCCCAAGGGCAAGTTCTCCATCACAGACAAAATAGTTTCTGTTCTGGAATGTTCTTTAATGAGAAAGAGGCCTTCTTGACAAAGCCTGTCTTGCCTCTTTGCAGGTGTTGGTCTTGTACTGATTTTTGTCCCCCTTTTCTAAGCCTTTAAGTCCATCTGCTTCTTTCCTTGTGTGATTCTTGTTTTGTGCCACGGTGTGCTCTCTTTATGGTGATGTCCTTATGAGTCTGTGCGAAGCAGGGAGGGTGAGAAGGGAACTCAGTGGCACCATAGATTAGGTATCAAATCCCATTTCAGATGGACAGCCATGCATTGGGGAGTTATTATCCCAAAGTTATAGATGAGGAATGGGAATGTCAGGTGTGAGGCTGGCTCCGAGTCCCGCGGGTGGGAATGCCTGCTCTCTGGACATTACACCGCACTCCCTCCCAGGAAATCGGAACGACTCAGGATTATGACCGACCTGCCCCATGCTGGATGGCTTGCTTCTGTGCTGTCTAAAGATCTCCTGTGGTCTTGGGTGAGCACAGTGGAGACTCTGCAGCAGCCCTGAAAGGATTTGTCTTTTCCACCTTGCTGCCTTGTGCTTCCCTGCTCTTCACAACCCTCTGTTGAAGCCTCCATCACGGAATACCTCAGCTGTGACATTATCTCGGAACAAGTTCATCATCCTCATCCAGCCAGCCCTGTATGTGGGGATAAAGACTTGTATGGTCCATGGCTGCTTAAATCAGTCCAACCCAAGAGCCCCAGTGTGTACCTGCTCTACCGATGGATATGAGGCCGTGTCACCTAACATGGAGGATTTGCAGGACACCGCATCGGAAGCAGGTCTAAGCCACACTAAGGTCCCATTCCTGGATCCTCTTGGCCAGCTGTGCTGACACATCCGGCCCCACCCTAGATATTGGAACTGCTGGGAAGTTGTACCAGTTCTGTCATTGTGGGGATGGATTTCTCTAAGCCAGAGGTGGCAAATTCACTGAGGTGAACGCTCCCAAGACAATAGGAAGCAAGGCCTTCAAGATCCACTGGCTGGCCAGGGAAGCAGCAGCCCCCTCCGCCTCTCCCGGCTTCGAATGGGGACGCGGCCAGCTTTTTAACTGGATCGGTTTTACAGTCCTCTCACACCGGCTCATGTTCCCCGTGTGCTCTGCAGCCATCTTTCTTGCTGAGCCAACAAGAAAAAGTTTTAAGCATTTGCTGCTTCCATCTAAAATGCTTCCAGACTCCAGGCTTCTTTGGTGCTTACCGAATCACACCGGGGAGAAAAAAAAAAAAAAGGCTGAAAGCTTTATGAGTTGAAACTTCAGGCTTCTCATTGGGTCCAACCCTGGTCAACCGAGGTTCCAGTTGCTCTTAAACACGGCTCAGTGGGTTTTAACTGAAGGATACAACTAAATATGTCATCATGTATTCATCTTTCAACTTTAATTATTGGAAACAGCCTGCTTAGCAAGTCCCTGGACCAGCATTCGGGTTTGCAGAGGCTTTCCCCTCACCTCTCCAGGGAGTGCTCTTTGACATCTTTAAGACATACTACAAAGAAATCTGGCAACTTTACTTTCAGAACCACCCAAAAAGGGGTTTTATTTAAAGGGAAAGGGTATGTTTGTCTTTAGACTAACTGGATCCTGCTGTTCTTTGCAGATAGAATTATGACTTCTCATGTTGACAGTAGAGAGGAGCTCAGCTTCAGCCTCAAAGCGATGCCACGGGGGCAGGTTGTCAGGTGTGGAAGGGAAGGGTAGCCGGATGAGCACTGGCAGCCAGGCCTCAGGTTTGCACCGCAGATTCGTCGGGGTGGAGTGGTAGCATTTGCTCTCTTACCGAATCCTTGCCTTAATGCCCACACCTCTGGATGTTATTTTCAGCACAGTGCCCACGGGTTAAAAAGCTATTGATGCTCCATTCTGGATAGGGAGTCAGGAATGTCGTGGTTCCCTCGTGTCGAAAAGTAAGAATGCCTGTCTTGATAGATAAAGAAGATGAGTTTTATATTTTTCCATCAGCAAACTTAAAGATTTTCCTTCAAATTTCCTCTTGACTCTAGGGAATTGTGTTCCCATTTTGCCATTGGGCTTCCCCGGAGTCAGATATAGCCTGTTTGCTATGTTCTACCTTTGACTAGCAGTCTCCACAGGCCCAGCGTCTGAGTTTGTTGTTCTTGTTTATCTCCTGCATGGTTGCAATTCTTTCCGGGGCACTATTGCATTCCTCAGACTGACTGCATTACTCTTTGGCCTTTGCATTTTAGACTTCCAGGTCCTACCGCAAGGGTGGCCGCTGCAGGCAGCGAGGCCAAAACACGTGGAGGGTCAGCCGCTGCCAACAACCGACGCAGCCAGAGCTTTAACAACTACGACAAATCCAAGCCTGTCACCTCTCCACCTCCACCCCCACCACCAAGCAGCCATGAAAAAGGTGAGTCTTTTCCTCGAGTCCTTCCTCGGGTTTTTTTGTTTTTGTTTTTGTTTTTGTTTTTTTTTTATTCCTTTGGGCAAGTTTGGGTGGGGTCAAAATCAAACTTGCAAACTAGATGAAGAACTGGTTTAATCACACACGTACTTAGCAAGAAGATTGTTATCAGTGGCATCCGTGCGATAGGAAAAGTATTGTTACATTCACAGCCAGCGAGCCAGCCAGAGTAAGTTCTTTGTTTAGCTATGGCCCATAAGACACTTGACTACAGATAAGAAACAAGTTGCCATTTGAAATTTGAGATTAAATTTTCATAGAATTATGTGCTGTGCAGCAGAAGGGTTTGGGAGAAATGCAAGTTTCTTGCGGCGTGCTTTGGGAGCTATCAGAAATGATGCGAAGAGCATTAGGAATACGGGCATTTTTCACCTTTGAAAATGTGTCAGCATTTGGCTGGCACAGAAGAAGCAGACAGACTTGTTCCTGGGGTTGTGATATAAGGGTGTGTGGCCATCTTTGCTACCTAGCTTTCAGGATGGAGAAAAAGCAAGGTGAGTGGCCCCATGGAAGACCTCCGCAGAAGGTAGGAAAGCTACCTTTGCTTATAGAAGCCTGCAAAACTCTTAAGAAACTGAAGCAAATTAGTTGAGTCTTCAGTGGAAGATGAGCCCTGCCTACCTGCCCAACATGCAGGGCGGAACACAAAGCCAGGTCTCTCAGAAGCATTCCCTGTGATAGTGTGGAAATATCCTAGAGCTTACCCTGGATCATGGTACCCATCCTCTTGAGACATAGGCCTGTGTCCCTGAAGTGGCGCAGGAGCCCAGGGAGCCCTTGTTTTGTGCATGAACTCGGTCCCATCCTGTCTACTCCCCAAGCCAGGAGCACTTGAGTTAAGGAGCCCGATTCCCTTTGAGAGTTTATTAATGATGATGGCCAACAGATTTCTCAACCATTGCTATACGGTCTTATCCCAGGTGTATAGACCAGTCACATCTATGCAATCCTGCCCCAGTGGGGGTTCTGTCTCATACAGAGTCAAGGGCTTTTGTTTAGCCTATGTATTTTTCTGGTCTGTTTGTCTCACTTTTGTGGTGTTGGGGCTCCAACCCACAGCCTTGTCATGCCAGGCAGATGCTGTATCCCTGAGCTCCACGCCCCACTTCTCCTTTGCCCTGTTTCATCATGCCGTTCTCTATAACACGGTGCTCGGAGGGGCTGGGGACATGGATCAGCAGTTGAGAATGCATGCTGCTTTTGCAGAGGTCCCAAGTTCAGTTCCCAGCACCCATGTTGGGCAGTACACAACCACCTGTAACTCCAGCTCCAGGGCATCTGGCGCTCCCTTCTGGCCTCTGGGCTCTTGTGCTCAGATGCACATACCCACAGACAGACAAATATACACATAAATAAAACAACATAAAAAGTGAAAAACCCACACATTTGTGCTTGGAATACAAACATCACATCTGTTTGCAGAATGGCACAAGAGCGCATGTTTTTGAAGTTCTCTTTTATATTTCTTTATAAGCTCCAGTCTAAACCGAACTGTACACAGCCTTCCAGAACTTCCACAGTGCAGCCATAGAAACTCGACACATGCATGTAGAAATGTTTTGGGTTTTTCCTCAATAAGGAAAAGCCATTTTCTTTTTAGTTCCTCTTGTGTCTCAGCTCGTGTATTCCCCCTTTTTAAAGGATGTAACTAACACGTACAAAAGCGGTTGGCTACTTGCCACAGTCCCAGAGGCAGGGTGGGTGAACTTGCTGGGGGCTGTGAATTTTGAAATGAGACAAATTGTTTTAAGGTGCTGAACTAATAACGCCATTGGGTGAATCTGGCCTTCTTCATTGGCATCCATCGGGGGTGGGGGCGGTGTCTCACAGCCAGCATCAGGTATGGACCAGGGGATCACGGTTCCATTTAAAGAATGCTCCAGGGGGCTGGAAAGATGGCTCAGCAGTTAAGAGCACTGGCTGCTCTTCCAGAGGTCCTGAGTTCAATTCCCAGCCACCAGATGGTGGCTCACATCCTTCTGTGATAAGATCTGGTGCCCTCTCTGGCCTGCAGGCAGAACACTGTAAGCATAATAAATAAATAAGAGAATGCTCCAGGAGATTGTCTGGGGATGGAACTCTGTGTGCCCAGACTAGGCTGTCAGGCTGGGTTTAGCTACCACACTCAAAGTCCTCCCATGGCCCTGGAAGAAGAAAGAGTTGGCCAGCTAAGAAGACACACTTATCCCTAAGGCCAGACTACAAAGGTCTGAAGAAAAGGTATTGGCCTCAAGTTAAAGCCAAGGCAAGTACTTTGAAGAGAGATGACCAAACTTGAATTCATGCCCTTGCCACTTCCGATAAGTGTGACTCTGAGTTGCCGTCACCAGGGTATCTATTCCAGTTCACCTTTAAAGGCCATCCCAGGGCACGCTGGTGCCACTGTCCTTGGAAGGCTGCAGACAGTCGTTGCAGATGCTGACAGGTGCCACTCCACTCTGCAGTGCAGGTGCAAGCCCTGCCCAGGACGCCAACAGTCACTGTGTCAAAGCCACTGGCACCACATCTCTTGAAATAGCTCAGTATGTGCTACTTCTGGGGCCCCCGCAATATGAACCCCAATTAGTGGCCCTAGTTCTCAGAGAAGCCCAAAGTGATGACGTCCTCAAGAGGCACCCATCCTTTCTCTATAGTTCTTTCTAGTCCAAAGGTGGTTGGCTATTCAGAGGTCATTCCACTATGAGCACTGTTGCTTATAACACAGTAGCTTTTCATCTTTATCAGGTTTCCAGGAGGGACATTCAGAAGATCACCTGAAGTTCCTCTTCACATGCAAAAGCACAATGGGTTTCTTATCTTTCCCCACCAGCAAGTCTCCCCACTTCTCATATACCCGGCTTGTTGATTTGAAGTGGCACCCAATGGACCTTTGTCCCCAGGAAGTCACGCACATGGTATTCTTGCTTCTTGGGTTTTTTTTTTTCTTGCACAATCCAAATTTGTGTCCCAGTCATCTCTCTTGTTTGTTGTAGACATTTCAGTAAAGGCTCCACCTGCCATTTCCTCATGGCTGGAGTTAGCTGACATCGTGAATGTCACTTTTCTGGCACCAGAAACACCAAAATGCTCCCTTTCACCAGTGGGACAGTGATGGCTGTGGTTCTAACAGGAGGTTTCTTTGTATGGCTTGACTTCACACCATAGCTTCCTTTGATTCCAAATTATGGACAGGCTCGAATTGAATAGATGAAAAGTCACTGTATACGTGGAGGCTCACCACTCCCAAACAGTGTCCATGCTAATGTAGTTCATGCAAAGTGTCCACACGATCCCAGTGAGTACAGGCTGGTGGCTGTCACAGTGATCGTATCCATGATCTCAGGTAGCCTTGGTAAATTCAAAACTCTAGACCATTGGTTTTCTTTTATGCTGTGTGTGTGTGTGTGTGTGTGTTTGTGTGTGTGTGTGTGTGTGTGCATGTCTGCACGCACAGGTGCATAGCACGCATCTGGAGGTAAGAGGACAATCTCAAGTGTGGGTCCTTCTCCTCCCTTCTTGTCTGAGATGGGGTCCCATGATTCTCACTAGCTGGCCTACAAGCTTTCAAGAATTCTCCTGTCTCTACCTGTCACCTCCCTGTGGGGATGCTGGCATTACCAACACATGCTACTGCCTCTGCCTTTACCTGGGTTTGGGTGGACGGAGCTCAGGTCCTCGTGCTGGCACAGCGAGCTTGTTTACCCACCAAGCCATCTCCTCAACCCAGTGTGTGAGTACCAGAGTGAGGGAGGAAGAGGAAGGAAGGAGATGAACATAGAGACTGAACTTCCCACGGTGTCAGTGGTAGGCAGCTGTGGCCTGTGGGACCCGTGTATGCACGGCCTCCAAAACACAGCCTTTGCCCCTGCTTTTCAAATTCATCATTTTCCACTGACTCTTGTTAAATACAGTAGATAGCCCGAGTTGTGATCATATGGAATATTTCCCCATAGGACCAAGTTATTCAGTTTGCATTTTCAGAGTTGTTTACTCCTTTCTGTCAGCCTTGGAAATAGAGGATACTCCCATTGACTCACACGTTTGTGTGTGATAGTTAATCTGCGTTTTTGTTTCCTATACCTTTAAAACCAGGTGGGGACTGGAGAGAGGGTTCAGCGGTTAAGAGAACTGCTGCTCTTATAGAGGACTCGCATTCAGTGCCCAGCACCCTCACCAGGCATTCCACAACTGCCTGTACCTCCAGATCCAAGGGATCTGACACCTTCTGGACCTCACAGGCTGTCACACTCACATATACACATACCACACAGACAGCCATGTACTCCTAATTAAAATTCAAAAAAGAAATGCTTTTCACTGTGACATACACACATCAGTGCACTAAAAAACTTTACTTTTATTTTGTGTGTATGCGTGTTCTTCCTACATATATACTTATATACCACATGCATGCAGTACCCAAGAAGGCCAGGAGAAGGGAGGTGGATCCCCTAGGACTGGGATTACAGATGATTGTAAGCCACAGTGTAGATACTGGGAATAGAACTCGGGTCTTCTGGAAGAGCAGTCAATTCTCTTAACTGCTGAGTTATCGCTTCAACCGCGTGAACTAATTTTTTTTCAACCATCCCACTGCTCTTCTCTTTACCATGTCTACCTCTTTTTGCCCCCCCTTACCTGTCTTATTGTACCCCATTACCCTCATTACCCTTGCTCTTTCCCCTCCCTCCCCTTCATCGTCTCCTTTCTAACTTCCTGTGTTACACAGACACGCACGCACACCCAGATTCTGTGTGGGAGAGAGCTTGTTTCTCAAGGTGTGATCACGGATGATCAGTTTGTCAGCTTTCAAAGTGACTGGGCAAATATGGACCCTGGACTTTATAATCCTTACCCTTCCAATTCAAGTCTCTTTGTTTATAGTTGACACTCCAGGAATTCCCAAGGCCATGGAGGTGGAAAACCCTTGTTCTTAGTTACACATGGTAAGAACTGCCATCTTCTAATGGTCTTGTAACTCTTAGCAAGTGTTTGATGATTTACTGTTATACATTTGAAGATAGGTAGTGAGACCTCTGCTCCCGTACCAGCTCAAGCCTGGCATGCAGCAGGAGCTCAAAAATGGCAACCCATAAAGATTTCATGTACATTTTGTCATAACTATATTTAACTGTATCCTCATGGCCAGCACTTTAGATAACTAGACTTTCTGATTGCCAAGCACTTCAAAGCTTGCTTTGCTTTTGTGGTTTTGCCTTGCACTTCTTCAAGTTGTTATATTTTATTTTAAAATGTTTTCATTGCTTTCTTGTTCATAGAACACAAGCGGATAGGCTCTGATCCTTTACTTGGGCTAGGATATACAAAAGATTGTGGGTATGTTATGAGAAGGCCGGCAGGGCCAGGGGGTGTCAGCTTGCCCACGCCAGCTCTCTGTGCTCTTGGCTCATGAAGAGCTTGAAGCCCCTTGGGTGTGTGAAGCTACGAATGTCCATGCTTGGCCCAACCCTTCCCCACAGAGACAAGAAGGCTGAATAGCCTGGTTTGCCTTTCCAGCAATACAAATGTGCTTCAGCTCCAGCGTGCAAGCTTATGATCTTGCTAGATGCCCTCACTCTAAAAGACAATGAGCCTGGCTTTGGGAAGCAGGATGAATGAGTGGGGGAAAGGAAGAGAGATGGGTCGATAAGAAGACAGACTACCTCTTTGGTTACCCCGTGTTGGGGATGCGAGATGAGTATCTGCTGTGTGTCTGGTCTGCAGGTGATGACTCCACTGCTTCCCCTGCTCCTACTTGTCAGGCAGACAGCTTCACATGTACGTGGATCCAATGCCATTTAAAGCTTCATCAGAAGAGGAATGCATTTGGGCATCTGGGTGCTCCCTTAGCCAGGCTTACCCAAGTTTGGTCTGCAACACTTGGTTTTCTCCATTTACTTAAAAGTTTTTAAAAAAACATTTTTCTCCTAAGTTATGTATTTGGCAATATTCATCTACACTTCCATGGGCTTGCAAGGCCTGTCTTCACAATCAAGGTGCCAGAGTGAGGAGGGGCAGCTGAGCTGTGTTGCCCCGGTACCGCCATAATTGGCGCGTCGTGACGAGTTTCTCGTGCAGGCACTTGACCCCGTCTCTGCTGAAGGTGGACTTCCTGGGGATGAAACCAACTCATTGGACAAGATGCCATCTCCAGCTGCAGCTCGCCCCTCACTGTGTACCTGCCTCTTTAGAACATCAACGCACAGCTGGGGTGGGAGGGATCCAGCCTCTCTAGCTGCTGTAGATGAGGGACCACAGCGAGAGGACTGTCTCTGAAGCGGTGGTCTCCTTGGTGGTGAGCCTGTCTGCGAATGTGGTGCACAGAGGACACGGTTCACTCCGTGGTGTCTGGGGAGCTCCTGGTGGGTTCTTCAGCAGTGGCTCTGCCTGTTTCTGTGGTCTGGAGGCCCTTTGAGCTTTGTGGATGATAACGCAGGGACCCACCTAATTCTCCCAAGGTGAAGTGGGGCCCTCTGTGTCCTGCCGAGTCAGTCCATTGCCTTTGCTGTGATGGGAGAATCATAGCATTTAGCTGTAATGAAAACTGGATTGCAAGGTCCTCAGCCTGCAGTAACTCAGCTTGAGAAAAGCAAGGCTTCAAGGGAAAACAAAAACCAAAAACAAACCCTACAACCATCTTGACTACTGGGTAGCCCAAGACACTGAGCCTCTGCTGCCCTCTGCTGCCCGAGTCTTGTGATGACAGCTCATCTCTAGCGTTCTTGTTTTTTTTTTTTTTTTCAATTTTAATTTAAAAAAATCATTTTACTGTCTTATATTTGGGTATTTTTCTGCGTGTATATCTGTGTAGTAGTCATATTACTTGGTGCTTGCAGAAGCCAAAGGAGGGTATCAGATCCCTTGGAGCTGAATTCCAAATGGTTGTGTGCTTCCTTGCGGGTGCTGAGATTTGAACCTGGGTCCTCTGGAAGAGCAGCCAGTGCTCTTAACCACTGAGCTAAGTCATCATACCAGAAAGATAAAGATTTGCGTGTTGTCTACATGCTGCTATCCAGACATGGTTTCCATACTTTATTTCCTCCACTTGTGGTCCTAAGATTGTCTAAGTGTGATCAATAAAGTCCCAGTGACCTGGAGGAGAAGCTCTGTCTTTAGTGACAAGAAACTGACATAGGGCCTGAGCTAAGCCCCTCCTCCTCCAGGCTGTCACTCACTGCCGTTAAGTAGGCAGCCAGCTGCTGGATTCAAGGATGGGGTTTAACCCTAAGGAAAGGGATCTTTGCAGGCACCAGCGGATTTTCGCTCTAAGAAAGTTATGCTAGATTTATTTGTTTTTAATGGGTGACCAATTTTGAAGGAGCAAAGCCTGGTGACCACACACCCTTCATATCCTGGGACGTGTCATTGTCCAATTACGCATCAGCCTAGTCCCTGACATTCAAAGGTGAAGAGGGGGGCTCCAGCCCCGCCCTCATGAAACTCATTGTCCGGTGGGAGAGACAGATAAAAAATAAGAGTGTGATAATTACTCCTCTGCAAAAACCTAGGTACCACAGCATATGTGTGTTTCCACACTGGGTGCCCTCATCAGGGTGAGACCCACAGAATTCTTTTTTTTTAAATATTTATTTATTTATTTATTTATTTATTATGTATACAATATTCTGTCTGTGTGTATGCCTGAAGGCCAGAAGAGGGCACCAGACCCCATTACAGATGGTTGTGAGCCACCATGTGGTTGCTGGGAATTGAACTCAGGACCTTTGGAAGAGCAGGCAATGCTCTTAACCTCTGAGCCATCTCACCAGCCCCCAGAATTCTTGTTATTGTATTTACTCATTTTTTTTCATACAGTGGTTAGGAGCTAAGGATGTTTTAGGACATGGACTAATTGAAAAATCAGATAAGCCAAAACCAGTTTCCCTGCTGAAATGAGGGTCTGTGCCCTAGGCTAGCACTTCCTTCTCTCTAACCATAGGAAATAAAACTAAAAAGTTACAGGGATAGCTGGGAATGTATCTCAGTGGCAGAATGCTTCCCTGGCATCCGTAAGACCCTGTGTTTGGTCCTTGGTGCACACGCACGCACACACAGTAAGTAAAAGAACAAATTTGCATGGAAACCAGTTTTGGCTCCACATTAAGAAATAAATAAAGGACTTTCATACATGTCTTCTCTCAGTAGGATGAGTCTTTTGGGAGGGGAGTTCTCTGCCCCCCTCCCTCCCCTAGGTTCAGGAAGGCTCCATCAGCCCTGTTCTGGCTGCCGCTTGTTGGGTTTGAGCAGACAGCCTTGATGATGTTTGCAAACTTTAGTTGACTATCTCAGGTAAAGGGGTGGAATCTGTGATTGATGCGCGTTCTGTAAATGCCTCTGTCATTTGAACAATGTCCCAGGTACAGCCCACAGTTTATGACCTTTCTTAAACCCCGCCTCCTGTAAAGATGTCCATCCACCCCCAAAATGCACTTGATCCTCAACAATGCCACTTACACTCTAGAAGTTGTTTCTAGTCCTCCCCTGTTCCCCCCCCCTCCAAAAAAAAAAGGCAGAAGGAAATGTGCACATACTGCCCTCGGTGACATTCGCATTGGGTTTCCCGCTCGGGTTGTGTACTTGGGGTGATTTCTCTCCTAAGCTGAGATAAGTTGTGAACTAAATACGTTCTTGCTCTGCGGCCATCCTTGTGGCCTCAGAGAGGATCCTTGCCACAGAATTGCGATGGTGGCTGCTTGGTGAGATGATGCATGTGGTGGCTTGAGCCTTTACCGATTGGATCTATTTTTCTGCCCTTTTCTCCTGCCAGGTAGCCTGGGTTCTGTACTCAAACACCTGCTTCACATCCTTAGTGTAGGGGGGCATTATTCATCAAGAAAGCCCAGCCTGCAGAATGCAGGTCATGCTAGGCCATATAGGGAAGACCCTGCACTGCTTTGAGGATTCCCATGCACTGGAGATGTCCCTATTCTATCCTGCCACTCATGTGTTAGACAGACTGGGCTCAGACGCAGTCTTTGTTAGGAACCGAAATGACTTTGTATCGTATTAGTTCATCTGGTTCAGAACCAAAACCAGCAAGTCTGGGCAGCGGGGGTAGGGGTTGATTTGCCCACACCAAACAGAAGGATTCTCACCCATGGCGCGCCATGCCAGACCTTTGATCCCTTCATCAAATTTAAGACATTTCATATCAATCCCTCTAAAAGAAGTGTGTTTCCTTCTCCCAGAGCTTCTTCACAGCCGAGGTAATAGGAAGTTACATAAAACCAGTAGGAGCCGCTTTCTTCTGGACGGCTCAGCCTTGAGTTTGATGGGACGCATTGTGGCTTCCCCTGTCATCCCAGCCCTGGAAAGCAATACTTTAGATAACAGCTATGTGTGTTCCCACAAGCTTGCAGGTTGACTAGATATTTCTGCTGAGGTGTCCCAGACTTGTGACTATGTCTAGAGTCATGGGGGAATGGCTAGTTATCTCTGCATGATCCTTCTTCTTCCAAGAACTTCTTCCTGGCTGTTTTTGGGTTATTTAGATGAGTTCTTGGATAGGGGATTGAGGTGTGTAAGGCCCATTGAGACCTCATCCCTAAAGGGGGCATCATGTCTTGTCTTCTCGTGCAGGCCTGCCCACGTTTATGAGGGTGGGAAAGAACTTCAGAGTCATACTGAGGAGGGCAGAGGCAAGCAACTAGTGAGAAGAGACAGTGTCCTGCAAAGTGGTTCTCTGCAGGTATGGGTGTGGCTCTGCCTACACCGTCCTTCAGTGGTGGGCCTGGCATTCAGTGTCCGTTTCCCTCCCACCCCCGCCCCTGCTTCCTCTTGCGTACTATCTGGCTGGGCAGGTGTTAGGTGAATGTCCAACTTGGTTTCAGGCCCCCGGGGATTGGTCCCTGCAGCTCTCCATGAAGGTCACATGACTTTGGATCATTGAACACTCTGAACTTCAATGTCATTGCAATGAACTGCCTTGCAATGGAAATGAGAGGAAAACCAGCCCTGTGCAATCGAGTATTTGCTCAGTCAATGAAATCAAGTGTACACGAGTCCGAAAGGGTGAAAAGCAGCAAAGCAGCCAAAGCTAAGCTGACAATCCCAGGCCTTTACTATGATCTTCTTGCCTCTGACCCAAAACCTGAAGCCCTCATGGATGTCCTTGCTCTGCCTCAGCAATCCTGGTCAACCAGAGTAAAGGATGTTTTTAAAACCATCTACACTAGATGACTCGAGAGACGGCTTAGCAGTTAAGAGATCATGCTGCTCTTCCATGTCAGGGGACTCCTTACTGCCTAAAGCCCCATCTCCCGGGGGCAGATGCCTCTAGCCGCCACGGAAACCTGTATCCACATGCACATACCTATACACCAACATGTAAGTTTGAAAAAAAAAAATCTTTTAAGTCTAGAACCAGAATGACCTGTCTGTCCTAGAGGACAGTTCCCAACAAATGAACACTTGTGCCTTCACTTGGGAAGCATCAGAGGAGCTAGCTTTTGCTTGTGGAATCTTAGACATGCAACCTAATTGACTGGTTAAGTCTACCCGGGGCTGCTTGCATGGAGAGGGGATTTGAGATGAAAGTATTGATTGAGAAGAGCAAGCATGGGAGGCACATGGGTTTGCTTCTCTGTCTGTCTGTCTTTCTCTCTCTTCCTGTCAGATAGCTATGGTATAGAAGACAAACCTTCCCATGGAGTCTTAAGGAAGAGGGACCTCACCAGGAAAGGAGATGCCTCTTTGTCCTGCAGCGCTTTAGAACCAACGGGTCTTTGATTAGCAGATCTTTCTTTCTCTGAGTGTAAATTTTATTTTATCCTCTGGCGTTTCTCATCACCCGCAAATGTGGATACTCTGGTTATCTTAACATGTCCAGATCCACATTTCAGAAGTCCTCTGTGTTGTTCCTAGGAGTTGGTAACCAAAGTGTCTTTGGAGAGATTAAAGACATCAGAGATGAAGTGAGTAAGCTGTACATGGAGAGAGATGGGAGCAACCTGAGCCTTGCTTGGTCAGCAGGAGTTGCTCTGGCTTGGCCATAGAAATGGCCACTGCTCACTGCACCCTGATCAGAACTGCTCGATCTCATTAGGGAGCCCTCAGGTCACCTTTTGGCAGGAAACGCTCCACAAACCATCAACCAGCCAAGGTGGAGGCTGACTTCCCTGAAGTCTCTCCAGACGCTTTGGCACACTCGCCCGTTGGAAGGGCTTAGCTTAGCAGAGAAAGCTTTTGAGGCCTGCAGCAGCAGGGCTGGGGAGCACTCCAGATTCCTAGGGCAGCACTGGGACTCATGGCTCACCCCGTGCTCCTTGTCTTAAACCCTTCCTCGTGCACATTCCCCAACTGCTTGGGCAGGTACCAGGAGGTGCAGTGTTTCAGACAGCCGGTGTCTGTAACCTGTAAAGGCCTCTGTGCCCTCTACTCTGCCCTGCCAAACAGACTATATAGTCTGACATGGTTGGCACCATATGTTCCTGAAGTAGGGTAAGTGTGTTCAAGAAGTTGAATTTGTGTTGGGTGTGCACATGTTCTTTCTCCCTCTGCTGTATGGTCTTGAGACAGTTTTTCGCAGAACCTAGAGCTAGGCTGGCAGTCAGCAAATCCTATGGTCCCTTATGTATCTGTCTCGCTTATCCCAATGTTGGGATTGTAGGTGTAGGCATAGCCATGCTCAACTTGTTACATGAGTTCTGGGTATTTGAACTCGGGCCCTCATGCCATTTCTCCAACCCTGAGAAGCTGATTTTTTTTTTTCACCATTCAGTTCTCAGGGATCAAACTCAAGTCAGCAGACTTGGTGGTAACTACCTTTCCCATCTTCCTGACCCAAAATAGAAATTCTTAATGTGCTCATTTTAATTTTCTTCAGTGACCACATGTGACTGGTGGTTCCAGTTTTATAATTTGGTAAGCAGTTAGAAAGTATGTCTGAATTCTGTCATTAAAAATTACTTTTTTAGAGCCAGATGTAATGAATGGTATATGCCTTTAATCTTAGCACTCGGAAGGCAGAGACAAGCAGGCCTCTGTGAGTTTGAGGACAATCTGATCTACAGAGTGAGTTCCAGGCCAGCCATAGCTGTTACACAGAGAAACACAGAAAAAAAAAAAATTCTTTTACCAGGAGGTGGTGGTGCATCCCTTTAATCCCAGCAGTCAGGAGGAGAAGCAGGCAAATCTCTATGGGTTCTAAAACAGCCAGAGCTGTTACACAGAGAAACCTTGTCCCAAAAAACAAACAAACAAACAACAAAATAAACTAATGAATTCATTAATTGAATAAAACAAAAAACTTTGGTGGCAGGGCTAGAGATTTGGCTCAGTGGTTAAGGGTACTTGCTGCTCTTAGAAAGAACCCAAGTTTTGTTCCTAGTGTCCACATAGTAGTTCACAGCCATCCATAACTCCATTTTCAGGGCATCCTGTGCCCTCTTTTGCCCTCCGCAGACACCAGACACATACATGGTACACATCTATACATGCAGGCCAAACAGTCATACACATAAATAAGGCTCTATAATCCCATCAAGTTCCTCACTTGTAACATGGCATTCTAGCTGAGCATTCCACCTGGGCCCAGGATAGCTAATGAATGAGGTCAACCAGCCTCATAATGTATGTGAAGCACTGTGAGATTGGGGAGGGGGGCTTGAAAGTTATCTGTGCAGCTCTCAAGCATGTGCTTCGTCATTGACAACTTCATGCTCAGTGTCAAAAGCCCCAGCGTCCCGCATCATCTAAGGCTGATAACGTTCAGTAGCTGTGCATTGAATGTAGGCATGAATGAATACATGTGAAAAGGACAATTTAAAGATTGCTTTTTAGTCACATGGTTTATGAAATATCCAAAAGCAGCAAAGCTCTGGAGACAGAAAGTGACCTCGCGGAGGCTGGGTCAGAGAATGGGGAGTCGTTTCAAGTGGTTGTGGAGTTTCTTTGTGCTTTGATGAAGATGTTTGGGAATGAGATTGCGGTGCTGTGCTCAGCTCTGTGTTCAATGAAAACTCTTGGACATGCCCTGATGTGTGTGTTTTCTGTTAGGGTGCTAAGTTCCACCTCACGGTGTGGTTTAAAAACCACTTCTTGCTCTCTCTGTAGCAAAGCAGGCATTCTTACCCCAGTTCTCCTTCCCCGTGGAGGTTTGTACTCAAGCGCCTCCCTGCACCAGGCCTCGCTTTCTCCATGATGCAGGGGGTTGCTTGTCTTCAAGATGGCAAAGACTTTTGATCTTCCTTCCCTGTGTTCTGAAGGAATGGTGTCCTGAGTGTACTACACCAGAAACAAATGTTTGTGTCTTCCCACAGTGGTAGAATTTATCAAATAACAATTCATATCGTTTAGTGGTTTCAATGACAGCCATTTGCCATAGTCCGAACTACCTTGCTAACCTAACCAATTTTTTTATTCTAGTTTTAGTGACTAATAACTCACAGAACATAGTAAATGACTATATAACTATATGCATATATGTGAATTATAGACCAAATACAGCCGAGTCCAAGCGGTTTCAGAGGTGGGTTGGGAAAGAGTCTGTATCAATGAGATAGTAAACAGATCAGGGCCAGGAGGAGGCTGCTGGTGACCTGCTGGAGCCAGGTTTAAGAGCAAAGCTGCAGATTTCAGTAGTGTGTACAAAAACAGAACTGGGTGCAGGAAGCACAGGCCAGGTTTGGGTCCAGACTGGCAGACATATAGACCAGTGCTCTGGCTGGCCCATCAGCAACTGTCCAGCCAGAGCTGTAGGGACAGTTGTGAGTCCTCTGCTGACTGTCCTTGATGTACACAATGTACACAATGCTGTCGCAATGTTAGGTGTCCATTGTTTTGGGGTTCAAATGAGGGAGTATACCCTTTCCTTGGTCTCACTTGCCCAATAAGTTTTGGGCCTGGTTTTACTTATATGATTTTAATATAGCCATGGTCCCTTATAGTTTCAGTTCACCCCAATAATCTTACAGGATGGGCCCCCTTTCTACTTCGAGGAGTCTGTCAGTCAGTGCTGGGTGGGTGGTGCCTAACAAATGGTCCAAGAACTGTAGTCATCCTTATCCCTCAAAAGGGAGCCAAGAGATACCTGTAAAATGGAGTCCCCTAGGACAGTGCACAGCCTGAGCAACCATTGTTTTATACAAAAATGGAGTCGCTCAGGATCACATCCCCTTTCTAGTCACAGTTCTACACCCGGGAACACCTCCAGCAGGAAGTGGACCTCCAAGCAGGTAGCTGACATTCCTTCGGAATCTAGGGCTAGCCCGGGCATGAGTGATAGCCAAGGTGCTCATTTCTGGCCTTCCATACAGACAGGCACAGAGCCTGGCTTTCTGCAGCTCAGGGAGCTGATGCATAGAGCCCACTTTCTCTGTCCTCAGCAGGCAGCAGAGCTTCTGGGGTCACCGGGAGGTGCCTGGCTGGGGAACAGCACATGGCTTTCTGTGGTTTGCGGTCGAGGGTCCTGTGGGGTTTCTCTTGGAAAGCACATTTCTTTAGGAATAGCTTTGAGCTGGTCTTTTTCTTCTCTAGCTTCCTTTTTTTTTTTTTTTAAGACAAAAAGAATGTAAAGTGGTGACTTCAAGGAAGCCATCCTCCCACACCTCTTCCTCCTGCCCCCTCCTCTTAGTTTCTTTGTCCCTTTATTGTCCTTTTCCTCTTCCTCGTCTTCCTTCTCCTCTTCTCCCTCCCCTTCCCTCTTCCTCCTCTTTTCCATCTTCTCCTCTCTTCCTTCTCATCTTCCCCTCCCCCACCCCTTTCTCTGTTCTCTTCCACCTCCTCCTCTCCCCCCACCCCGCCTCCCACTGTTACAAAGCCTACCCATCTATCAATAGTACATGTCTCATATGTAATTTGGGGTCCGGTAGTGAGGTGGACACAGAGAGCTGCTGTGGCAGTAATGGTGTCTGCCTTCCTTACTGCGTCACTCCTAGGTGCCTGGGTGAGATGGTTTTGGCCCTTTGCATGTGTAGTCCCTCCTGTCAATACCAGCAAGCATCAGTTATATCCTCTGCTTGAAAGCTAGAAAGAAGCTCACCCAGAGTGGTTGGACAACCTGCCTAATCACATGCCTGGCGAGGCTAGAGATCAGACTTGAACAAGGTTTTCCATACTTGGATGACAGCCTTTTTGTTGTTGTTGTTGTTGTTGTTGTTGTTGTTTTGTTTTTTGTTTGTTTGTTTTATTTGTTTTGTTTTGTTTCTTGAGATAGGATTTCTTTGTGTAGCCTTGGTTGTCCTAGAACTAGCTCTGTAGACCAGGCTGGCCTCTACTCACAAAGATCCACCTGCCTCTGCCTTCCAAGTGCTGGGATTAAAGGCATGTTTAACCACTGCCCAAAAGAAGCCAGATTTTTAAGTATATTTTATTTTATGGACATGGGTGTTTTGTTTACATGCCTGTCTGTGCAGTACATCCATGCCTGATGCCTGTAGAGGCCAGAAGAGCGCTTGGATACCCTGGGACTGGAGTTACATATAGATGGTTGTGAGCTGCCATTTGACATCTTTCCGTGCCCCTGTCAAGCCAGCTTTGACAAGATTTGCTAGTTGAAGAAGTCCATTCCTTGTGTCAGGGACTATGCAAGTTGCTGGAGAAACAATTGGAAAGAAAACCACAAATGCTAGGTGATGGCCCCAGCAGTGCAGCTGGACATTCAAAGGAAGGAAAGTGTGGGTGGAGTCTATGCAGCCCTGGAGCTCGGAACTTTAGATGCTTCCAAGGTTGGGGTTGCAGGTGTGCCATCCCCAGGCCCGTTTGTTTTCTAATCAACTGCTATTTTAGAACTCTGAAAGGGACAGAATTATTTTGTCTAGGAGTTTGAAGAAGGAAGCACCATGTTTTGCTATGTGTGGGTGGTGCTAGAGGTCAAATCCAGGTCGTCTTGTACATGCTACACCCCGGCCCAAGCACACGATCGTCGGAGTTCATTGTGTGATTGCCATCTGTTTCCCCACCATATACTCTATGGCAAAGTGACATGTAGTCCCCATCTCTGGTTTTCGTGACTTCATGTTGCCATGTAACTTTTTTTTTTGCATCTTGCTTTTCTTAACGGCCAGGTAAGAGCTCAGGAAAGATCTGTAAACTGAAGGCAATTGTAGCCAACTCTATCGGTTGTAAGGTCCCTGACTTGCCAGCATGTGCCCAATGCTGTACTTCGTGCATGGGGACAGCATACCGCTTTATTCCAGTGACACAGTTGCACAGTCTGGTTAGGGACCAGGGAGCCCTGTGACCTTGAACTCTAACCTCAGCATCCTGAGAGAAGGAAGGTCTGATCTAAAAGGTGAATTACCTAGGACGAAGTCAAGAGAATACCAAAAAGTGCTCAGAGGGAGCGTGGGATGGGAGGAAATGGAAGCCAGCTGAAGATGTGCGAGCAAGAGACTCTCTGAGGCAGGTACGGTGGCTGACTGGACCGCACCTAGCACAGTGGCACACAGTGGCTCTGAACTCTTGGATTCTGTGAGGGTGGGAGCATGCTTGTCCTGCTGGAAAAACTGAAAGGGCAGTCACTGAAATGGGATTGTGTGGATCTTTAGTGGTTCACCTTGGCACCTTGCTGAGACATTTTTGATCGCTTCCAACTTTGTCTTAGACAGTAGATGAGCCAGTGGCTCCCACAAATCTGTCAGTGAGATGCTCATAGTCCAGGAGGGGTGGAAAGACTAGCCAAGATCTGCCTGAGGAGCATGGAGAACTTTCTAGACTCATACCAGAAGGGACAGTGCTTGCTGCTCCGGTGTAAGAAGCTGCTGGCTCAGCGGTGAAGTCCGGGCCTAGCCAGATCCCCAGAAGTACCCATGACTCTGGTTGTAGTTGTCCTATGCAGAGTTCCCACCACCCCTGAAATGATTCTGAAGAGGGGGTAGGGGAGGCTGTGGTACTTGGCCACTCCTGGGGCAAGTGAAAGGCTGAAGTTGCCTTTCTTTCTGCACAGCTTATAATGTGGGATTTCAACAGGTTCTCAGTTTTCTTCTATTGAATAAAGATCAGCAGACTGTTTCTGAAATAGGAGAAAGTGAACTTGGCATTTACACCTGAACTCTTAGGGATATTTCTGCCTCTTCCATTGCGGAATGAGTGGGGTGGGGGGTGATCGTTGTGTGCATCTGAATAACTTGAAAAACACTTTCTGCTTTCAAACACCTCCAACTTTGAGCCAATATTTACGTTCCACTTAAATACACTTGAACTTTAAAATCTGTGCTGCTCGTTACGAAAACGTTTAATGGCTAAAACAGAGAGACCTTTGAAATGTTTAGTATGTTAGCATGCCTGAATCTCCCTCTTCAGTTCCAGTAGGTCTGGTCACTTCTGATCTGTATGTCCCTCACCCTGGCACACACATGATTTAAATGAATGAGTGCCATCATGGAAACACCCCTTTAGTTTTAACTGAAGATACACACACACATACACACAAATGCACAAGACACACACACACAACTTTGGGAGCCTGTTTATGTGGGAACTCAGCAGTGGTGGCACACGCCTTTAATCCCAGCACTTGGAAGGCAGACGCAGGTGGATCTTTCTAAGTTCAAGACCAGCTAGCTCTACAGAGTGAGTTCCAGAACATCTAGGGCTACACAAAGAAACCCTGTCTCGATAAACCAAACAAAGCCATGAGAGTGGCAGGGAAAGCAGTTGGGAGAAAGATCAGTAGGAGGGTAGCAGAGGCTTGGAGGTAACTGTTATCAAAATGTGTTATGTAGAGCCTGCAGGGGCTCAGTGGTTAAGAGCCCTGGTTGTACAAGCACGAGGACGTGAGTTTGAATCCCCAACACCTATGTTAAAAAAAAAAAAAGAGCTGACATGGCCACATATACTCTAGTAACTCCAGTGTTGTGGAAGGTGATAGCATTGCTGGGACTTGCTGGTGCCAGCCCAGCTCCTGATGCAATGAGATAGCCTGTTTTAAAAGAATAAGACAGAGAGATAACAGTATGGCACCTGATGTCATCCACTGGCCTCCATTTATGCATTTGTTTCTGGTGCTCCAGGATGGATGTATCTCTCTCTCTCTCACACACACACACACACTATATATATATATATAGTGTGTGTGTGTATGTATGTATATATATAGAGAGAGAAAATGTCACAATGAAACTAAACATGATGTATAATTAATATTTACTAGAATTTAATAAAAACATAAAAAATAATTTTTAGATATTCTAGGGACCCACACTGCTCCTAGTCCGTTCTGTGCCCAGCAAGACATCGGGCAAAGGGCCCACACTTCCACAATTTGCTCACCCGGCACATTCCACCACAGATTTAACTTCCATGAGCGGGAAACTTACTGGCAACCGAGAGAAAAACTAGATTCAACTGACCTTTAGTACAATTTTACTAAAGGCAAGGGCAGGCCGTGTAATCTGAGTTGTCCACGGGAGCCCGTGCAGGCCTGACTGCTGTTTGAAGACTCTCCTAAGCCATCCCTCCAGGTTTATTTGGTTTAGCTCCCACTCTGGGAAGCAGGCTTCTTTCGTGCATTGGGGCTGTCAAGAGAGCAGCCCCTCCAGGACTCTGGCTGGACAGCTGCAGAATAGCTGGCATTTTTCTTTCCCCACCTCTGTATTGACAGCAGGTTTGAATCACTGAGTCCTGTTTTATGTAACATATCCAGGCCAGGAATCACTTGAAAAACATTTAAGATGCCTAATTGGATCTTGTTTTCAATGAAAGGGAGGCATTGCCTGGTACATTGTGTATCTTTGTGTTTGGGGATTTATTAAGAACATAGAAAGGCCTCAATTTTCTGCCTTTCCTGTTTCCTGTTGATTAAAGTGTGTGGGGAGGTGGTGCCCTTCCTAGTCAGGAATATCCCAGCAGCCCACCATTTCCAACCACATCCTGGCACTTTTTCTCATAGAATCCTGTTACTGAATAAGCATGGCTGTATTTTATTTCCAAAAGCAGACAATGGGCCTGATTTGACTTACAGACTTCTCTCCTAGAGGAGCAGGCTGCATTGCTATGAGACTAGTATTCATTACAAATGGCACCAACCTCTGAAGAGCAGAGGATGGGAGAGAGCACAGATTAGAGCAGTGTGGGCACCGTGGGCACGGTGACAAGGAGAAGACAGCTAAGCCTGGAGGGGGAATCCCCCTGTGGAAGCAGCAGCCGTCTCCGCCTGGCACAAAGACACCTAGATGCTTGGCCGGACCTGCCTGCCCTTTGCAGAACTGACAGAACAATCTAGAAGGATCTTGAAGTCTCCTTCCTCATCTTGCCACTGTGGGGGTTGCCTGTATTCTAACCCACCATCCTGAACCCAGAAGCTGACCTCCTACAAATGCCTCACAGAGAACACCTTGTCTTTACAGCAGTTGGTGGTTTATATTAGACACCTTGTATCTCTTAGCAATTTTTCTTCTCTCCTTCTACCTGGTAGTAGCAGTTCCCCGGGGTCTCAGCAGCTAACCCACCTGGTTTGTCAAGGAATTCTCTAGGAAAGGTGACTTCCCCAATCTAATCTCTTTGCTGTCTTTCCAGAAATGGCTACTGCCCTCTTCTCATCCAGTGCCCCCCCCATACACACACACTCCACAGCTTTGTCCTGTAGATCTGTTAGTTTTCACAAATGGTAATGAGGTGGAGGTGTGTCAGCTCCACACTGGGCAAAGCTGGGCTTGCAGCCCCTACTCCCACATTCTCCAGCTGTGTGGTAGCAAGTGCTCTCTGAATTTTCAGTTGTATAAAAATAGGCTCCACAGTGCCCTCTGCAGGAGGAGAACGGCGTGGCCGGGCTGGACTGCCACTGTCTGGGGCTGATGCCAGGCATCTTTTCCACCTTCATTTCCTCTTTTAATTCCCAGGTTTGGAGGATAAAAGGATAGTGGGTCTGTCACTCATTTACATCTTCAACTAAAGACAAAAGCTGTAGGCAAGGAGAGCAGCCATTTCCCTGGAACTGGCTTGAGTTAGTGGTCCGTTTAAATATTGGAGGCATCTACTCCTTCCTGGCTACTGAGGCACATTTAGGAAAGCATGAAAGAGCCAAGTCTACATGACTTTTCTCTTTTTCCAGTGGGCACTGGGAGTTCACATTGTCGAGTTTCTACATTGTGGAAATAAATTCAGTCCATGCAACTGAATGAGAAGCGTGTGCTTTGCTGGGTGCTTGGGGAAGAACATTCCGCTCGAGTAATATGTCCCATTTTTCATTATATTTGGATGGAACAGAAAGACCCCTGGAATCCCTGTTTGTGATTAGTGTCGTGAATACATTTGGCTGACCAGATTTTTACCCTGACTAAATACAGAATCTGTGTCTTTTGTTCTCTTGTGTTTGATTTTAATCACTAGACGTGGGGGCCTGGACACTATTTTGCTTTCCTGCTTTCCAAAAAAATAGAGCCCCAGAACTTCCAAGAGGGAGACAGAGAGTTATTATTCATAACTTAAATGGTTCTTTTCCTCACTCATTCCCAGACTGAGGTCCCTCCTTCTGCGGTGACACCTGGGTTGGTCAGCATTCTACCACTGAGTCAGAATGCCTGAGGTGAGCCAGGAGGAGGAAGAACAATTTGAGATGCTGGCTGTAGAGGTTTCAGTCCCCTCGCTATTGTCTTTGGCCCCAAGAGAGGCAGAGCAACAAGGTGGAGAGGACAGGGTGTCTCCAGGATCCAGCAGACAGAGGTAGGGCAAGTGTGCAGACAAGACATGGCCCCCAGGGACCCACTCCCTCTGACGAGGATCCAGCTCCTCTAAGTCTCCATGTCTGCCACTTTGCTGAGAGCTGGATCCTGCTGAAGGTTTGAACCACAGACTCGCTCTTCAGTCTCAGCACCTGGAACAAAAGACTGAATAAGAAAAAGTACAGGCCTAGGGTGGGCTAGGGTGGGGGCAAGGAGCAAACGCTGTGCCTGTGGTTGTCTTAGGATTTCAAGGGGAAAGAGCCAAGTGATTGGCGTTGCAATCATGTCCCTGGTTGCCGTACACCTCGAAGTTATCATTTGGGTTGGTGGAGACCCTCTAGAATAGTGTGTGGGAAGCTTAGACACGTGTTAAGTCTGTAAAGCTATCACCTGGTCCTAGAATGGAATGGCAGGTTTCCACGCTGTAGCTAGAAGCTCGACGCCTCTTCTTTCGCCCTCATTCATGGGGAGAGGCTTTGTGATTTGCACCAGAACAGACCAGATGTTGCCAGGAGTGACTGAGTCATCACGCTAGACGGTGTGCTAACTGAGCCGCTTCCAGCAAGCCTGGCGAGGTGGCCGAAGCACACGGGCCCTGGCTGAGAGAAGGAACAAAGAGAAGCTTGCCAGGCATCTAAGTCATCCCTGGATACACAATGGTGTGGAAGATCGGAGAGACCTTCGGGGATGCCTCCTGCTCTTGCCAAGCTTATGACAGGCAGCAATGGCACTGAAACCTGGTGGGGCTCCTCTCTGCTAATGTTCAGAAAGCTTGACATTAGTGGAAGATGAAGGCACGGGAGAGTGCAAGCATATGTGTTTCT
>NW_004949174.1:1314617-1335933 GCF_000317375.1 Microtus ochrogaster | reverse complement strand
TGTGTGTGTGTGTGTGTGTGTGTGTGTGTGTTGGCATTCCGCTGCACTGTTTTGTTCCCTGTGGGAAAGGAAGAAAGCCATGCTCACTGTTCCTGCTAAGAAGAGCCGACTTCAGCATTTAAAAGTCTTACTCAGCCTCGCACGGGCCAGGAGCTAACATCTGAGCCACCGTCAACTCAGTTCATAAGGTGCTTGTATGAAATGATGAGTTATTTTTATGTTTTTCTCATTTTATTGGTGTGGGGATTGCGTGTGTGTGGAGGTCGGCGGTTGGAGGTCAGAGGTCAATTTCCGGTTTTGTTCCTCAAGTAGTTCCCCTTGTTTGCTTTTCAGACAGGGTCTGTCACTGGTCTGGGACTCATCAGTTCACTTAGGGTGACTGGCCAATGAGCCCTAGAGAGCTCCCGTGGCCAGCTTCCCAGTGCTGGGATTACAGGTGCACACATCATGGCTGGCTCTTTGTAATGCGGGTGCTGGGTATGAAATTCAGGTTCTCCCTGCCTGTAGACCAAGGGCTGTACTGACTAAGCTCTCTTCCCAGCCCAGAACTCAGGATTTGCGATGCATTTGTGAAATGATTTAAGCACTTAGCACGGTATTGGGCGCTCAATGAATGGCAGTCATCTGGCTTTATTTCCCTGCTTATGAATGATCAGGAGCCTCTCTAGGGTGAAGTTACTCAAGTTGCTAGTTACTAAGCTGGTAAGCTGGACTTGGACCCAAAGAGTTGCGTGGCCCGGGGAGCGTGCAGTAGAATGAGATCCCTCGGCTTTCTTTGCACCTTGTCATGATTATCTGATTTGTAAAAGATACATCAGCCTTACAGAGAGTCACTAAGTGAGTGCTTTATTTCAAACACCCATTCCGCTTGTCAGCCAGGCCCGCTGCAGACACCTGGAGGGATCGCTTCCTGGTGCAGCGGCGAGTCAAGCCACTGAGCAGTCTCTGCGGGTGTTTTCTACCTCTGCAGATATTCTTTTCTTCCCAAAAACGAATTCCATTTTTCCATTAAGGAGACAACTGTCAGGCGAAAGGCTCAGAAGTCTGGTAGTTCTGTGTGGATCAGTGACATCCATGAAGCCCTGAAATTATTTGATCTATCCGACACCGAGTGTCTGCGTACTTGGCAGAATGAGGATAAATGACTCCCTTTTTTTCCTCTCGCTCCTGCACATTTGGCCTAAACATGATCACAGATAGTGAATAATGGCCCAATTCAGCCCTTGCTTTCTGCATGATACCCCCTGAGGAATACAATAAGCTAGTTCTTTGGTTGCCTTCTGAGTTTGATTGGCAGAAAAAAAAAAATAACAAGCAGAAAGATTACATCTTGCCAGAGTCCTAAATTCTGCAGAACAAAAACCATACTTAAATTATTACTAAACCATTTGACGTTCCCGTTTTTAAAATGAGTCTCCTGGAAGGGGAAAAATTGCCTTCCTGAGAGAGAAGACCTTAAAGCCTAGCAGATGATGCTGAACTCTCTGAAACCCGTGTCTTGGACCAGAAGGGCCCAAGCTTTGATTTTGTGTTTTAAACAAATAATTACTATGTTTATACGTATGTGTGGGCAAGTACAGGTCAGAGAACTGCTCGCAAAAAAAATGGCGCTCTTCTTCCTCCTTGTGGGTTCCAGGAGTCAAGCATAGGCTATCAGGCTTGGCCGCAAGCTGCCTTTACCTACAGAGCCGTCTCAGCAGCCCAAACCCAGGCTTGTGTCTTACCTCAAGTTGAGGTGAGCAGAAAGTGCAGCTGAAGTATGTGGTCTTGGCAGTGAAGTTACCAATCTCTGCTCTGCTTGACCTGAGGTCCCCTGCTCAGTCCCTGAGCCTCGGTGTCCCCACTGGTAGAATGAGACAATTGTTATCTACCACAATAACTTCGTAATAATGCAAATGAAAAGACCGCAGGAAAAAAGCGTCTGCACAGAGCATATGCTCTGTAAACGTTGGCTGTTACACTTTCAATATCCAATGTTATTAATATTGATTGTGTGTGTGTGTGTGTGTATGTGTGTAGTGTGTATGTATGTATATACCATGGAAACCTTTTGTCAAACTCATGTGGCAGAAGAACTATGTGGAAACATGGAGCGGAGATGCAAAATCAGCTTGGCTGTTCTCTTCAGTGGCAGCTGCCGGCAGACCCAGCCTTGCTACCCTTTGCTGTTCCTAGGTATGCTCCGTGTACCTAGTACTATAATGTGTCCTCCATTCATTTTGTGGGCCTGCTCCCAAGGCTGTTTCTTTACCTTTTGCTGTTGTTTGGTCCAGTGTCATCAGGCAGAATGGGGGTGGAGCGGGCAGCCTTGGTCCTAGTTTCCCACTCTTCGCTCCCCCCTCCCCCCTGCTCCCCCAAGCAGACTATCTCAGTCAGTTCAGCCACTCCTCCTTGACAGAGGTTTAGGAGCATCCTCATTCTGCTTCCGGTCCTTGGAGAGCTGCGAATGCTCTCAGCTTGGACTGGGACTGCTGGAGCCACTTGGGAGCTACTTACAGGTGCAGCTTCGTTGGACCCTCACCAGGTGCTCCTGCCGGATAGGGTTGGACGCAGTCACAAAGTAGGGGCCGGGATCTTGCTGGGGACATCATTAATTCCAGATTCTCTTTGGGGAGAGAGAGCGACTTGGCCTTCCCTAGGAGGACTTTCTAAGAATCCTAAGGTTTTGCTTTTGTTGTTCTAGCGTGTTCTGCACCATGTAGTGGGCACATCCTCCCTGTTCTGAACGCTGCTCCTGAGTTGGCACTGCCTTGGCTGCTGTGGGGTTTGGGGCAGCCGTGTTCTGATGGTGAATTGCACCACATCCCAGGTGGAAGCAGGACCTTCTCCTTCTTTCTGTCTTGCCTCGCTCCCCTGTGAGTGTCTGTTACCTGGTAGGCAGATTCTTTTTCTGATTTGGGTTGTACATCCCACCTGGTGGTCCCCTCATTAGTAAATTTTTAACATGATAGATCTTTTTCTTAACTATCCCATAGAATCAAGTATTTTGTTTGTGACAAAAAAAAAAATGCATTCAGAAAAAACACCATTTTATAGCTTTTGGATAGTCCCAGTGCTAGCAAGGCCTGGAGGAGTCCTGGAGACAGTTTGACACCATTTAGCCGTCTGCTTTCTAAAATCTCCCTGAGTAGAAACTCCTGCTTCCAGTGCCTGCTATTGCCTGGCTTCCCAGGAAGTATGTATCTCAGTTTAACACTGGCTGGGATGCTCCTTCTGTGGGAAGCCTTCCTTTACACCAGGATAGAACACGAGAGGCTGGCGTGCTAGAGAAAGGGTCTCCCTGAAGATTCTTGCCCAGCTGTGGCAGAGGGCTGTGTTTACAACAGCACACAGCAGTTCCACTCTTCCAGAAAGCTGCTGGCCGTGGACAGTGACCTCCTGAGGAATGAGATTGTCCCCCATAAAGTGTTTCTCGTCTCTCTGTGAAATCTCATCCACCCTTGGAAGCAAAAGAAGCAGTTTTTCCACGGCCAATTTTGTCCTTTCTTGTGGCCATATATGGTACAAGAAAGAGACATGGCTTGAGCAATTAAAGCACAAGGTTTCTTCTTGGGGTTTTGAACAAATAAGTTAAAGAGAGAAAGGAGGTGTGGCTTCAAATGATAAGAAGACAGATGCCTTCCGTTTTTAATGGTACCTTTCTGGCTTGGGTATAATAGTTGATAGAACACTTACCTGCCATAAATAAAGCCGTGGGTCCAGTCTCCAGTGCCACATAAACCCAGCATACGTACATGCTTGAAATATCAGCACCTGAAGTTGAAGGTTATCCTTGACTACATAGTATTTTGGGGGCTATCCTGTGCTAACTGAGACCCTGTCTCAAAACAGGAAAAGGAGATGTATTATAGGGATGGGGGCTCTTTCTTCAAATGCCATAGTTAAACACCAGGTTTCTTCTCTTCATCCATATAACTAGAAGGATTTAAAATTTCATGTTTTAATGTACAGGATGTAGGGGGAGGTGAAAACAGATATGGGGAGACAGCCAGGTGCAGGTTTTAAGAGTTGATTCTGGTTTTAAAGACAGAGGTGAAACATAAACTCGACTTTATCGTTTGGCTTCTCAGTTCTTCACAGCATCAGTGGGATTTGAAAGATGCTTCCTTGTCAACCCACTGAGAAGCTGTGAGCTGTGAGCACAGCTTTGGAAATGGAACAAAGCTTCCTTAGTTTCTTATATTGTTATTTTAACGACCAGCAGAAAAACAAATGACCTCATTACCCATAGTTTCGCTGGGTTTTATCCAAAACAAGCCTTCAAAAAGCAAGAACGACCTTGTCATATATTAAAGAGGATACAAGGTAGTTGTCCCAGCCATTGAGGACTGCTTATTCCTCAAGGATGAAAAGATCACAAGGGAAACTGAAGAATTTGTGGCTCATAAGGCAGAAAAGCTTGCCTTTTGCATTTCTGCAAACAAACAAACAAAAAACGGTATGGGGATTTTGAAAGGCCATGCATTTTAAAGCAACTTAAAGAACTGGCATCTGTAGAACACAATCTTCATCACAGCTCAGACCTTTTAGGAGCCATTGTAATTGTGGGCATGTGTGTCCTAAGCCCAGTTCCTTCCCACCCCAGCCCATGCTGCTGCCCAACCTCCATGGCCATTTTCATGTCCCTTGTTCCTTCTGTCTGCAAGGATGCTCCCCAAGAAGCAGCCAACAAAAAGACTATGTTCAAGTGTTTGCCTTGATATTAGACAATAAAGCTAGATGTGGGGTGCACACCTGTCATCCCAACACTGAGAGGGAGAGACAGGAAGAACAGGAGTTCAGAGTCACCAGGGTCACCTTCAGCAACACAGTGAGTTGAGGCCAGTCTGGATGGCAAGAGACTCGGTTTCAAAAAAATCAAGTTTAGTGATGATGATGATGATGACGATGGCGATGATGACGAGGATGATGATGATATAATAAATAGTTGCTTTAAGTGTGAAGTGATGGCCCCTTCAGCCAGCCCCAGAATCCTGTGTAACCGCTAAGCCACAGAGCCACAGCCACATGCCCTCCATGGTGTAGTGGTTCAGAGGGTTATCAAGACGCCAACCCAAGCTGTTCTGAAAACATACACTTAGGATAACTCAACTGGTTTCAGTTATCCTCAGAAATCTGAGTGTTCAAGATTGACACCTTGACAAATTATAGGAAATGGCAAACATTTTCCCAGGCTCAATTATCAGATCCATTCCCCAAAAGGCTTTGGAGAAGATTTAGGCAGGAAATCTCCCTCGGGCAGGATTCAAGTCACAGTAGCAATGATAGGAGGTGAGGCGAACCAGCCTGGGACACACTCTGTCTTTGTGCCCACTGGCTTCGGGATCAGACCACCAACGGCTCCCTGATGGAAACCCCGGGGATGGTAGAGTGTTGGGCTATAGCTCGCCTTTGCTGAAGAAGAGAGGAAAAAGTGCCCAGGACTTGCAGAACACAGTGTTTCCATTTAGAGCACTTGATTCCCGTCAGAAAAGTCTAAGGCTGCTTGCCAAAAAAAACCAAAGGTTTTCCTTTTCTTCAAAGGCATCGTGATGTTTTAGGGGAGACTTGGCCTTTATGTGGTGGTTTGTCAGTTGGTGGTGAGTCTTGTAGAACCAAGTTCCAGACTGGCACTGGGTCAGGAAGCCCCATCAGGGGCTGTCCCATCGTACCATGTATGCATGCTTGTACATATGTATGGGAGTTCTTGTGGAGAAGAGAAGACAGCCACAGGGGTGGTTTCTCAGGAACCACTGTCCACTTGGTGCTTTTCTGAGAAATTCTCTCATTGCCCTGGCAAACCAGGACAGCAAGGGAGCCAATGGTCTCTATATCCCTAGCCCTGAGATTATAAGTGAATGCCTGCATGCTGAGGACATTTAAAGTGGGTTCCCCGGGGTTGGAAGACAAGCCCTATATACACTGAGCTATCCACAGTCCTTGCATTAGCATTTTAAAAAATTACACTAGAGCAGATTGTGTCAGGGTTTATTGTGCACATTAAGAGTATGTCTTGGAGGGTGGTGAGATGGCTTTGAAGGTAAACGAGGTCGCTGCACAGGCGTTACTTGAGTCCCCAGGGCCCATGTGGTGTAAGGAAGAAACTTCAGAAAGTTGTCGTCAAGCAGAGTGTGCCATACACATGCCAGGACTCAGACACACACACACACAGAGAGAAAGAGAGAGAGAGACAGAGACAGAGAGAAAGAGAAAGTTGTCAACAAGCATGTTGTGCCATACACATGCCAGGACACAGACAGACAGACACACAGAGAGAGAGAGAGAGACAGAGAGACAGACAGAGAGACAGAGAGACAGAGAGAAAGAGACAGAGAGAGAGACAGAGAGAGAGACAGAGAGAGACAGAGAGAAAGTTGTTCACAAGCATGTTGTGACATGTACATGCCAGGACACACACACACAGGGAAATAGAGAGAAAGTTGTCAACAAGCATGTTATGGCATACACATGCCAGGACACAGACAGACAGACAGACACATACACACACACAGAGAGACAGACAGACAGACAGATACATAAACTCACAGTAGTAAGAGCATCTTGATACTGTTCGTCTAGATAGATAGATACGTGTTCACAAACTGCTTAGTGAATCATGATATTCTTATTTTAAACTTATTTTTGCTCATCAAGGCTTAGTCTTGTTGCTGACCTGGCCATTCTCAGCAATATACTCCATGCCCTTCAAACACATAAATGGATCAAGTGTCTAAAGTAGCCTTTTCAGATGAGTTTTGAAGTCAGTCTGACTTGGGCAAAGGAATAGATTTGATATAAAAATAAGTAGTTTTCGATTTAATAGTGTCTCTTCAACCTGTATTGCTCACAAGCCTGTGTGATTTTTCATAAAATCTGTGAACTGTCTGTGGGTCTCTGTCATATTTTAAGTCAACTTGAAATTTAAATGTCCGTTTAATAAGCGTGAAATGGTTCTTTTATACATGGGCTAGTTGCAATATGCTTTCCAAAGGACAAAAATGATCACTTGTGGGCTGTATAAAGCAGCTCACTTCCTACAGTGGCCATGTGGCCCAGTGGGAGATCGGACACCCAGAACATTCTTGTATGTTTTTCTCCTGTTCCCCGCTTACATTCCTTTGCTGTAAGGAAGGGGGAGGCTCATATACATGAGAAGAAAAGCGAGAGCTGTTAGCTATTAGAGTGGCTCTCTTCTCTTAGAGAACCCACCCATCCCTCCCTCCACTAGGCTTGCTTTCCTAGGACACCAGCGGTTCTGAATTAACAAGGTTGACAATAACCTTGTCCCCCAGACAGCTTTCTCCATTAGGAAATACCAGAAGAGACACTGATGAGGGAGAATATTTGAAAATAGAGAAATACCCTATGCATTACCACGCAGAATAGTAAAAGGGCTGAGTGTATGAATTACGCAAAGTGTGTGATTCCCTGTGAAACAAAAATGGCCATGGCTTGACCTCATGACGCTTCCTCGAGACTCCTTGGAATTGCAGTGTGAGCACAACCAAACAGACTCCAGAGAAATAGCAGGAATAGTCTGTCCTCTTTCCTTGTATCAGAAAACACGGTCTCACTATGTAAGCCCAGAACTGACTTAGACAAGGCTGGCCTCAAACTGCGAGACCTCCAGACCCTGCATGCAGCTCAATCTCTTTCTTACAGATCTGCCTTACTTTTCTTTTGCACTTATTTTCCTGCAAATGATCTATGAATGAGTTCTTTCCTGTTTTTCTAAATGGTAAGATTCATTAAGACAGGGAGATCTTTGGTTCTACACGTGCCCCAGGTCCCTGGAACAGCATCTGGTGCATGTGAAATATTTGATGGACATGTGTATGCTGGTATGAACTTGATGAGTGTCAGGGTGGAGGGTGGGTGCACAGGGGAGTGAGCGGGCGGGTGAGTGTGTGGAGGATGGAGGGTTGTGGGTGGATTAGTGAGTAGATGGATGGATGGCTGTATGTTTCCCTTGGCTTCTGGTATGATCCCGGGTAAAGGGAAAGGCAGTTTTCCTAGGAAAAGTGATCCTGGCTTGGAAACTTTGTTTCTTTAGCCGGAGAGATTCTTCCGTGGTACAGCTGCTTCCTGATGGGTGGCATGATCGGCCCTGCTGTGGATATCACCATTGTATATGATAAGGCAGGAGGAAAGGAAGTGTCTGGAAAACAGTCTGGGCACTGGACACTACTGTCTGCGTGGGCTTGTTACAAGGATGTGGTAGGGCTGGGGAATGACAGAGAGTTTTCCTGAAAGCCCAAAGCCCCAGGTTCATTCCCAGTTCCACACAAACAAAGGTAGTAGACACTGCGAACATAGAAGCAGAAGGCCATCCTCGGCTACATAACAAGTTTAAGGCTCTCCTGGGCTGCAGAAGACTGTGCCTTTAACAACAACCACAAATAATAAAAGTCACTACCATGGTGTCCCCAAGAATGCTGTGTCAGGGTTCAGTTTGACCTGGGTTCAAATCCCAGTTATTCTGTTTTTGATGAGTGAACATGGTCACAAACAGCCCTGCCTGTCCTTGAACTCACAATGATTCTCCTGCCTCTGCCTCCCAAGTGCCCGGCGCAGGAACACCATTTAGCAATACACTGAGTGGTGTGCCTCCAGATCTCCATGAGATACCCGCTCCAGGGCGGGGGTGGTGTCAAACCAAGGACACCCTATGACAGGCTGGTGGTGTGGGAAGGTTTCCTCAGCCCGTTTGCAAGCCAGCCTGTGGTTCTGCCCAGGAAAAGATCCAGCAACACCCGTGAGTTTTGATAGAGGAGTTCTGTAGCACCCTCCCCTCCAAATCCAAATTCCCCAGTAAGTCAGGAAGATGGATGTGTTTTAAAACATTGGGAGGTCTGCTTTGGATCACCCAGAGCTGCGGCTTCCCCATGCAGCTGTGGGCAGACTCAGCCAGTTCCCTGGCTGCCCGGCTCCCAGTGCTCGCGCCCCACACAGGGCTGCCTTGACCCAGCCTCGACAGCCGTTGACTTTTAAATCATCAAAAGCCGCTGTATGTACAGTTTACTCTGTTGCTGGAAGGCAGCAGAACGTAGGTATTAGGAAGATGGGGGGGGGGCGGGTGGCTGAGGAAGCAGCCGTTAATCCTGCCAGGCTTCTGGGCACAGGAGTAGTTGTGGATGACAAAAGTTAATTAGAAACATGAGCAGTTTAACCGAAAACACTTGTGACAATTGGAAGGGCAGCCTCTCAGCTTGCAGAATTTCTCCCAGAGAATCCTTGTGGGAGAAAGTGGCCGCCGCTAGGTAAGTCCTGTCACGGTGACTTTGTGAGCTGTGTTCTCTCAAGGAGCTGATGGGGCTAGGCTTTGGGGTGCCCCCCCCCCGGGGCTCAGGGGAAGCCGTTTCCTCTGTCCTCCAGCCACTTTCTCTAGCAGCTACTGGCAATCGGAACCACTGATGTATCATGGCAGTCCCGTCTGAAGAAGGGGGCTGCAGTTTGGGGGGCTTCTGAGTCAGGGTCATTGTGGTGAGTAACAGAACGGTAGTAGGGGAGCCCACATTTCCCAGAATGGTCCTGGCACTTATACGGAAATATCTTCATAGATTTCTGAGAAAAGTCTGTGGGCAAGGAAGCATGCATTGAGCGCCAAAGGGGAAGCCTTGACTTTCAGATAACCTGTGTTTTTTTGCCTTGTGTGTGTTGGGGGGCGGGGAGGGGGTGCACATGCTCAGATTGTATTCTTTAAAAGCAGTTTGCACTGTTTGTAAGCCTTTGAAACTGCCAGTATAATGTCTCCTCGTGCCATTGGTCAGTACACTCAGCTGTTAACTGAAAGGTTGGTGGTTCAAACCCACCCTGGGATTGGGGGGGGGGGGTAAGTGTTTTGAGGAGACAACGCCTCCTCCTTTCTCTCCAAGCGAATGCAGAGAAAGAAGATACTTGTCTTCTCACCTGTTTTCCTGAACAAGATAAAACAAAATGAATTCTTTTCTTTTCTTTTTCTTTTTTTCTGAGACAAGGTTTCTCTGTTGCTTTGGAGCCTGTCCTGGAACTAGCTCTTGTGGACCAGGCTGGCCTCGAACTCACAGAGATCTGCCTGCCTCTGCCTCCCAAGTGCTGGGATTAAAGGCGTGCGCCACCACCGCCTGGCCTCAAAGTGAAATTTTTTACACTGGGCATAGTGGTGCATGCCGTTAGTCCCAACACTTGGGAGGCAAAGGCAAGCAGATCTCTGAGTTCGAGACCAGCCTGTTCTACAGGGTGAGCTCCTGGACAGCCAGAGCTGCTCATAGAAGCCCTAGCACAAAGAAAGAAAAAGGAAAAGAGAGAGAGAAAGAGAGAGAGAAGAAAGAGCAGGGTCAGCATAAAGAAAACTTACAAGATTTGATAGGAGTTAGAAACTTTTATTGGTAAACTTTTCATTTAAAATTATTGATTTCTGCTTCATTTTCATGTCTGAGTTATCTCCTAAAAGTTGGACACATCTCGACTATTATGCATAAATGGAATTCTGGGTTAAATGATTTAAAGTATATTATTTCCTGCACCCTCACACAGCACAGAAGTGGTAGGTGGTGGTGGTAAAGGATTTTCCCCTGTTCGGTGGATTATTTACATTCTCAGTTGCGCTCTGCGAGTTACTGTTAAGATTGGCATGTGTTTACAGAACAGACACAGCCAAGATGTGCTGGGGCTGGGGGAGGTGCCATGTGAACAGCGCATGGGGGACGACAGGAGGATGAACGGCATTTAAAGTTTAACCACAGATAATCCACACCTCCAGCCGGGGCTGTAGGGCTTATGGGTGGGGAGTGACTGGCCAGGTACCATGCCTGACCTTCCAGCGTCTTCAGTGCAGCTCAGCGGTGTGATTCAGGTCCCTTTCCCTTCCCTGTCTCCGCAGAGCCACTGGCAAGCTCAGCCTCCTCCCATCCCGGAATGAGCGAAAATGTACCTGCTCCCTTGGAGAACAGCCCTGCCATCCCTGTTAACTGCTCCTCAGCCATCCCCCAGCCCAGCATGACCTCCAAGCCCTGGCGCAGCAAGTCCCTCAGTGTGAAGCATAGTGCTACATCGTCTATGCTCTCGGTCAAGCCCACTGGGCCTGAGGCCCCCAGGCCTGCACCTGAAGCCATGAAGCCTGCCCCCAACAACCAGAAATCCATGTTGGAAAAACTCAAACTTTTCAACAGTAAAGGGGGCTCTAAGGCAGGTGAAGGCTCAGCGTCCCGGGACACAAGCTGTGAACGATTGGAGATCCTGCCCAGCTTTGAAGAGAGCGAAGAGTTGGAGGCTACTAGCAGGGCACTCTCTACTGCAGGGCCTGCGTCCAGCAGCCCCAAGATTGCTCTCAAGGGCATCGCGCAGCGAACTTTCAGCAGGGCGCTTACCAACAAGAAGAGCTCCCCGAAGGGCAGCGAGAAAGAGAAGGAGAAACAGCAACGGGAGAAGGAGAAGGAAAAGGAGAAGGGCAAGGACTTTACCAAGAGAGTTTCCGTGACTGACCGGCCTGACCTCAAGGAGGAACCCAAGGAAGAGCTCAGTGGGGTGGTTGTGACTGAGATGCCAAAAAAGTCCTCCAAGATTGCCAGCTTTATCCCCAAAGGTGGGAAGCTCAACAGCACCAAGAAGGAGGCCACAGCTCCATCCCACAGTGGAATACCAAAACCAGGAATGAAGAACATGCCTGGGAAGTCCCCAAGTGCCCCCATACCTCCCAAGGAAGGAGAGCGGAGCCGAGGGAAGCTGAGCTCAGGGCTTCCCCCACAGAAGCCCCAGCTGGACAGCAGACACTCCAGCTCCTCCTCCAGCTTGGCATCCTCAGAGGGAAAAGGCCCCGGTGGGACCACTCTGAACCACAGCATCAGCAGTCAAACTGTCAGTGGCTCTGTTGGGACCACCCAGACCACTGGAAGCAATACCGTCAGTGTTCAGCTACCTCAGCCTCAGCAGCAATACAACCATCCCAACACAGCCACAGTTGCACCTTTCCTGTACAGGTAAGACAGCACCTGCTCCCCCTGGGTAAAGACCCTGGCTTCTGGCTCTGCCAGTGCAGGGTCCAGGAGCATGTAAGCCAATAGCCAATGAAACACATAGTTCCATCCTGGTGCACTCAAGTGGACAACCACTATAGCAAGACAGTGTTGAGGTGGGGGACTTTGTGAGCTGAGCCCAGGATGAGGAGGCATCACCAGGCCTGTGGGGACCAGGGCATTTCAGTAACACTTTAAGCTTGTAGACCTGACTATGCAGGGTAGTCAGATTGGTGTTACCCAAAGTGAGCTGTAACCTAAGCTATGTAAGTAAGATTTCTTATGGCAGCATTGACCTTGAACTTCCCGAGTCCCACAGTCCCTGCTACCTGCTGAGACTTTCTGAGAAGAGACGAAGGAAAAATTGATTGATAAGGGCCATTGTAGAAAAAGGACTATTGTATTAGGATGAAGCCTGCTGACCTTTTCCTGTTTCTGTAGCCCTGTTGGGACCTCTGTAGAACCCCAGCAGTCCGTGTGGAACCAGGAGCTACACGCTCCTTGCTGTTCTGTCCGAGATCCACTCTGCTTTGCCATACCACACACCCATGCTGAAATGGGCACTCGAGACTCATGGAAGCCCCTGTACCACTGAAAAGGGGGCTGAGAGCTTGGTTCACAGAGCTGGCCCTGGTTCTATGCTGGACAGGAATGGTGTGCTTGACCACGCCTCACAGCTAGGCCCCTGACACCTGTGCATATACCAAAGTAGTCGTGTCCCATTCTGTCCCCTTCGTCTGCAGCTCTCTCCCAAAACACAGGCTCAGAGCCGTGTGCACACACTCAGTATGTCCAAGTCGACAGTTGTACATAAGTAAGACATAATTACACGTCCATGCACCAAATGCAAATGCATGTTCACATAGGTGCATTTGCGTAAGCCCAGGTGTGTGCATTCTCACCCATACTTTCAACTTCTTATATTTGTGTGGCTTCCCAAAGAGCTTCCCTCTCTCCCTACCTGAAGTGTGGTCCTGTGAACTCATACTTCCAGCCACTAGAGACGTCAGGAGAAAGCTAGCCAGCATCCGTGCAGTCAGGGGATGGTGCCAGGCTCCCACGCTCACTCTCTTCCGCCCTCTTCCCCCTTGAGTGAGCATCATCGCCATCTCTTTTGATTGGCAGCCAGTTCTATATTATTCAGTCGAGTTGTCAGCTCAGCTAATGGTGCTGGGAAGAGCACCAGGCCTTTTTTCAGTAGAGTCGTGGTGCGGCTGCCGGTGCGGCTGCCTGCACGGCTTCTCAGGAATTGCTCTCTGAAGCGTGGAACAGCTGATGGAACAGCTCCCCGTGAGATTGTTACAATCCTAGCATCATTCAGCATCGAGGTGAAGCCCGCTCAGGCTACTCGACAACTTTTGGACTAGTCAAATTAAAATGTGTGAGTGTTTGATCCCCATCAGTGTGACTCTGTCTGTTTTGACTGAGTTCTTTGGCAGACTCTAATGCAAATGCCTGTCTTCTTAATTATTATTATTATTTCAAGCTTTCCTATGGGAGGAACGGTTTCTCATGACTAATGTGAGAGGAGCAGGAAGAAGGGAAACTCCCAGATGCTGGACTCCTCTTTGAAGGAGCCTGTGAAGGACTGGGAAGAGTCCTGGATAGGAACTGGACCTGCACCCTGCCCTGTGTTACCCATTGTGGTCTTAGGCACTGGCTACAGTGACAGCTAGCGATTGCTTGTGAACCATGTGTGTGCAGAGACCCAGCTAACGGTCTTCTGGAACCTAGTCTCCTGAGTCATCCCAGCTTTGTGAACTAGCTTGCTTTTAAAATCCCAATTCTACACACAGGTAATTGAGGGTTAGACTAGGAAATTTGTTCCAAATCACAGAGCTGGTAATTAAAGGAACCTGTGTTTAAAACCAAGTCTGGCCTGGTGGTGGTGATGCATGCCTGTAATCCCAGCACTCCAGAGGCAGAGGCAGGAGGATCTCAGCGAGTTCAAGGTCAGCCTGGTGTACAGAACGAGTTCTAGGACAGCCAGGGAGCATTTCTGTCTCAAAAAAAAAAACAAACAAAAAAAAAAAAACCAACCAATAAACAAAAGACAAATCCGTCCTGCTCTCTAAGTCAAGGATTCTTGGTGCTGCAGCAATGTTTCAGCTGTTAAGAGCACTGGCCACTCTTGCAGAGAACCTGGGTTTGGTCCCCAGCACCCACATGGTGGTTTACAGCTATCTATAACTTCAGTTCTAGGGCATTTGATGCTTTTTCTGGCCTCTGTGAGCACTGCAAATATATAGTGCTCATACATACATACATGCATACATACATACATGCAGGCAAAGCACTCATACATGTCATGCATGTAAAATAAATCTATCAAACATTTTTTAAAACAGAAATCTTTACATGTACAGTAAGAGAACTGTAGTTCACAATAGACAATGTCTCAAGCCTAAGCCCAGCTGTTCCAGGCAGGGTTTGTTGGCATTGTGTCGGATGACAGCAGGCGCAATGCAGAACGCGCCTGAGTTCAGAAGAACAGGGCAGTAGCAACACACACAAGTATCCTGCTCCTGTAGAGGGCGCAGCCACTGCTGGGTACCAGTAGGTGGCGCCCTACAAGACTGGGCTCAGTAGCTCCAGATCTTTCTTTCCACAGGATGAAGGGAGAAATCCAGCTGGTTTCTTGTGTGAAATCACCCAAATTTTAAAGTCATTCTTATTATTTTTAAACATGCATGTGTGGGGGAAGATGGGCATGCGATTCCAGGTGCCTGTGAAGGCCAGAGGCCTTAGATGCCCCTGGATCTGGAGTTAGAGGCAATTGTGAGCTACGCATTGTGGGTGTAGGAAATTGAACTGGGGTCCTCTGCAAGAGCAGTATGCACTCTTTACTGCTGAGCTATCTCTCCAGCTCCAAAATCTCACAAACTTTAAGTGATGAGTTGATTTACCAGGTGTGGTAGCACACGCCTTTAATCCCTGTACTCTAGTGGTAGAGATGGGCGGATCTCTGTGAGTTCTAGGTCAGCTTGGTCTATATAGTGAGTAGACAACCAGGACTATGTAGAAAGTCCCCCTTAGAGAGAGAGAGAAAGAGAGCTAATTTATTTTTTTTTTTAATTACTATGCAACCCTTTAGCAGTACATCTGAGGGCTAGCTGTATACCTATCTACCTTTCACTTACATTGTCTCTTGGCTAGAGGTAGTGTGTCTGTTTTAGAGCCTTCATAAATCCCAAGTGGATGATGAGAGCTCAAACTCTGGCCGTGGGCTAAATAAGGGCACTGGGATAATGAGAGACCTCTAAAGGGGGTGGCTACCGGAACTGCAATAGATAGCTTCAGTGGGAGGGAGAGGAGAAGAGAACGGTGGGGGTCTGAAGTTAGCAGTTTATCTCACACAATACATCTACACTTTTGGTGTGTTCTTGGGGGTGGGGATATTGCCCCTTCCTAAAACATGCTAGAACACATACCATGCATGCATAAGGCCCTTGGGCTTACTCCCCAACAACAACAACAAAAATGGGGGAGAGGGGTTCATTCTTTTCCCTGGTAGTGAAAAGCAGCTGGATCAATCCAGCCCTAGATGCCAATAAACTAATGTCACAGGTCTGTGACAAGACAGTTGTGGCCAGAAACCTCCCTTGCAAACCAAACATTGGTTCAGTTTGCTCGACAAATAAGGGCATGGGAGAAGGGTTGGGAAAGTACATATTTCAGTCAAGTGTTGAAATAATGATCAATGAGACCTTTCATGTCAGAGCATCTAAGCTGTGAATCAGAAACCTGGAGGGCAGACACAGCCGCTTGGCACCCACTCCTATTCTGCTTCGCATCCCCCATTACAGAGAGCCATGTCAGGCAGATCGTGAGGTGAGGGGACTGTCAGTGGTGTCATCTTTAGGCTTTGCTTGCTGGTGCTGTGGCCCCTTACCTGTGACTTTTTGACCTGAGTTTAATGTCCAGACTACCCAGCCATGTGTCTGGTTGGATCTCGAGGCTGACTTGGGAAATCAGTTCCCGTCCAGAAATCGCAGACCTTCCTTTTGGGCTTTGCGTGTTTCATCTTTCTGAGTTCAGTCGCTCTCTCCACGTGTGGCTGTTGAATTATTTAGCGTCAGTCTGCTGGCCCATTCTGTCCCACAGCTGCTAGCCTGGCAGGCCATGGCAAGCAGTGCAGATGTGATGGTTTCCACTCCTGATGACGGTGTCTGCTCTGATTTGTATGGAAAGGTCCCAGACAGACACCGAGGGGAATGTCACGGCAGAGTCCAGCTCAGCGGGGGTGAGCATGGAGCCCAGCCACTACACCAAGAGTGGACAGCCTGCTCTGGAGGAACTCACTGGTGAGTATGAGCCCTGGGTTGTGTGGCTGTTGGTGGGGAAGCCTTTCATACAGGCACCTGCTAGGCAGGCTAATGTCATGGCGCTGGCGCTGAGCAGTATTGCTCCCTTGTGTCACCAATTTACGTCTTCCCTTTCCTTCCTTTTCTCTTGCACAGCCTCTTCCGTCTTCCCCAGAACTGTCACTAAATCTCTAACTTGTCAGGACATCTCGTGTTTGGACCCTGAACTGCTTTAATGCTCAACTTTGAGTCACCCTGTTTGTCCTTCATCTGCAGTTGCTTCTCAACAAAATTTAGAACTCTAAAATATTAGATTTGTCAGGCACCTCCCTTGATCTTTCTCCATTATTTATGGAGACAGGGTCTCCCATTGCTCTAGCTAGCCAGCTTGCCTGGTGTCCTCTGCCTCTGGCTCTCAAGTGCTGGGATTATAGGCTTGACTATTATGTGAGTTTGTGGGGTCTAAACTCTGGTCTTTACACTTGGACAACAAGCACTTTATCACTCACTGATCTATCCACCCCAGCCATGATGTTACAGTATGGAGATAAAAAAGAAAATCAGAAATAGATTTGGAATTCATTTTGGGTGTGTCCTATCCATCAGCTCCTCCTCTAGTCTACATATAAACCATGATTATCCTTTTTTTAAATATTTATTTTATTTATTATGTATACAATATTCTGCCTGTAGGCCAGAAGAGGGCACCAGACCTCACTACAAATGGTTGTGATCCACCATGTGGTTGCTGGGATTTGAACTCAGTACCTTTGGAAGAGCAGGCAATGCTCTTAACCACTGAGCCATCTCTTTAGCCCCCCATGATTATCTTTTTAAATATATTTGAAGATCTATGTTTTGCCTGTGTGTGTGTCTGTGCACCATGTGTGTGCCTGGTGCCTATGATGTCCAGAAGAGGGCACTGGATCTTTTGGAACTGGAGTTACAGGCTGTAAGCTGCCATGTAGGTGCTGGAAACAGCTCATGTCTTCTGCAAGAGTAGCTGGTACACTGTACTGCTGAGACATCCAGAATTCAAAGTTTCTTACCTATACACTAGCGTGTGCAAGCACACATACTTTAAAGATTTGGCTGGTAAATTCAAGTTTGAGCACAGTTCAAATAAGAGAAAAACTTCTCCCGAATTTCTCTGGATTAAAGGGGGTAGAAAATTAAAAAGAGCTGTACTTCTAATCTAGACATTTTGCTCTAGTAAATATCTTCTATAGCCAAGCAGTGGTGGTGCAAGCCTTTAATCCCAGCACTCCGGAGGCGGAAGCAGGCAGATCTCTGTGAGTTCGAGGCCAACCTGGGCTATAGAGTGAGTTCCAGGGCAGCCAGGGCTACACAGAGATACCCTGTCTTGAAAATAAATAAATAAATAAATAAATAAATAAATAAATAAATAAATAAATAAATAAATCTTTTATGATAATCATGTGGCTGACCTTTTTCTACCCCTACACTCCAGGAACTCCCAGTGCAAGGCCAAGGAACTTGGTACCTATCTCAGGGGTGAAGCTTAATTCTGTGACCTTTCTTAGGTGACAGCTGTTCCATTAGAAATCTTGGTCGGAAGTTCTACTCAATGTCTAATGTAAATCCTACTTGCTACTGTCACATGTTTTCTTTTCTTTTCTTTTTTTTTTTTAAAGAAACTGTGCAGGGGGGGCTGGAGAGATGGCTCAGTGGTTAAGAGCGCTGACTGTTCTTCCAGAGGTCCTGAGTTCAATTCCCAGCAACCACATGGTGGCTCACAACCATCTGTAATGAGGTCTAGTGCCCTCTTCTGGCATGCAAGCATACATGGAGGCAGAATGTTGTATACATAATAAATAAATAAAATCAAGAAAGAAAGAAAGAGAGAGAGAGAGAGAGAGAGAGAGAGAGAGAGAGAGAGAGAGAGAGAAAGAAAGAAAGAAACTAACTGTGCAGGGACTCCTGAAGTCACAGCTTTTCTTTTCTTTAAAGATTTATTTTTTTTTTATTATGCATACAGTGATCTGTCAGAAGAGGGCACCAGATCTCATTATAGACAGTTATGAGCTTCCATGTGGTTGCTGGGAATTGAACTCAGGACCTCTGGAAGCCAGTGTTCTTAACCTCTGAGCCATCTCTCCAGCCCACATGTTTGATTTTCTCTAGGGAGATTTCTTATTTTTTCCTGTTTTAAATTTCTTTATGTGTATGAGTGCTTTTGCCTGGTGCCCGCAGAGACCAGAGGGAATCAGTTCTCCTGGGACTAGATTTGTGGACAGTTGTAAGGCACCTTGCAGATGCTAATCATCAGACTCAAGTCTCTGCAAAAGCAACAGATGCTCTTAACCACTGAGCCGTCTCTCTAGACCATCCTTCATTTCTTTAATCATTGAATCTCCTTTGCTCCCCGGCGAGGCCAAATGAAAGAGAGTAGTGAAAGATCACAAAGCAAAACTGCGTCGAGAGGCACGCAGCTTCTCATCCTGTGTGTGCTGTTTCTTGTGTGAAACCCACGGGAACCAGTGTGGGTTCTACTCAGACATGGGAATGCAGGCTGTGTTGAGGCTTTGATGGGCATCGTACAAAGGGTGCTGAAGGCTCTAGCCTGTGTTTCTACTGGATTTGGAGACGGGTGCTATGGCCATGCTCATTTCAGAGGTATGGAATCAGAAGATGGGGAAGAGCAACTTCTCCACAACTGACGATGCAGCTGCTGGTCAACAACACACATGCTAGAAGTAATGGGGAGGGAGGCCTTCCCTGGAGATTGGCAGTGATGAGCAAATGCAGGTAGTTTGGGAAGAACATGTATTACCCAGAGAAATAAAAGGCATTAAATTTTCTTATGTGTAGAATAGTGGTCTTGGAGGCATGGTCAGTCTTAGAGGCATGCCTTCAGAAGGAACCCTTTCATTGGAGTATCCATTCATCTGTGTGTGTGCATGTGCGTGTGTGTATATATCTCCTCAGATCTATCCATGCATGCATGCATCTATATAACTATACACACATACTGACGAATTCATCCATCTGTCCATACATACATACATACATCCTCAATCCTTACTAATCACCCACAACAAATGCTGGACATAGATTAGCATTATCATCCCTGACTTGGTTGCTGTTCTTTCTTAAAAATCTCATGATCGGACTGGAGAGATGGCTCAGAGGTTAAGAGCACTGACTGCTCTTCCAGAGGTCCTGAGTTCAATTCCCAGCAACCACATGGTGGCTCACAGTCATCTGTAATTAGATCTGGTGCCCTCTTCTGGCCAGCAAGCATACAGACAGACAGAACACTGTATACATAATAAATAAATAAATAAATCTTAAAAAAAAATCTCATCTTGTAGCCAGGCATGCTAGTGCATGCCTTTAATCCCAGCACTCAGGAGGCAGAGGCAGACAGATCTCTGTGTTTAAGGCCAGCCTAGTCTACAAAGCAAGTTTCAGGCCAGCCATGGCTACACAGAGACACCCTGAAACCCTGTCTTGGGAAAACAACATAAGAATAAATGAGCCTCATGATCTAGTGACGTCAGACTGATCTTAACCCTTGCTCCTCCAGCAGAAGATCCCGAGGCTCGGCGGCTGCGGACAGTAAAGAACATCGCGGACCTACGACAGAATTTAGAAGAGACGATGTCCAGTTTACGGGGAACTCAGGTTACACACAGGTATGGGCAGCGTGAATTGCTTTGCTCTCTCCCTCTGTTTCTTTCCTGCATACCGGGCTCCCCACAAGTGGTTTGGTTGAGAGCAGAAGAGAAATGAAGGGGGTAGAAGTTAATATACAGATACTGACCCTGCTGAAGGTTTCTAAGGGCACAATTGCCCCCGGCTCCATTCACACTTTCTTTGACTTGCATCATTCAAGCTGTTGGAAGGAACAGGTGAACTGTGTCTGACCTGTGTGACTTGAATTCCTCCCAGGTCTCCTGACACACATGATGGTGTTAGTCATGCACGTGTATGAAAGTCGAGAGGGAGTGTTTATACAACACCGCTCTGTTTAAACTATGGCTTTGTTGGAAGGAATCTCGGGTTGTTTCCCTTGTTCTGCAAGACCGTTGAGGAGGATGCAGAGCCGGTGCTGCCAGGATCTTGGCTGAATGAGGTCTTACAGTTTGTGTTTGGCTTTGAAAATCAAAGAGTCCCAGCTACCCCACTGAGCCCTCATGGGTTCTCATGGCTTCTCCAATTTCAGAGGAAATGTGGGACTTCCCCACTGTATCAGTTACTCTTCTCATGGCTGAAGTGACTCGAGGAAGAAAGTGGTTTGTTTGGGTTTTGGTTTAAGAGGAAGCGATTCCTTGTGGAAGGCGAGGCAGCTGGTCCACCGTCAGGAAGTGGAGACAGATGGATATTCTGGTGCTCAGCTCCGCTTTCCTCTTCTGATTCAGCCTTGGACACCAACTCATAGAAAGAGGTCACCCACATTCAGGGTCGGTCTTCCCTCCTCACCTGACCCTCACGGGCATGCCCAGAGGCTTGTCTTCTATCTAGGTGAGGCTAGATTCTGTCAGGTTGACAGTCGGTACTAAACTGTCAAACTCACCACTAAGAATCTGTAGGTTCTGACTTCAGTCAAACTCAGAGGTCCAAGATGTCAAAAATGAGGTCAGTTCCAGGACTGGGGACAGGGGATGGGACAAAAGCAGCCACTGGCACCCAACCGGCTGTTCAAAATGTGAACTTGAGAGATACCTAACCCTGTAGGTATCTGAAGAACTTGGATCCTGAACTTGGGTCCAGTGACTTGATTGAGCATGAATCTATCATCCCACTTCCCATCTAGTCACCAACACTGACTCTAGGATGTTATCCAGGGAGGGGCGGGGATGTGACATGTGGCCTTAGTAGTTCAGGGCAGGCTGTTCTAGCCAACCCTTGAAGCATGGCGCAGCATGCTACAACCAATGGACCAGAGGGTACTCCATCCCTTCTTCACAAGTTCAGCATGTTCTGTTTTCTTTCCTGAACTGGAGAGAAGATTCTGGTCTTCCAGCAGAATGAGGCTTTGCAGTCTGTGTTTAATTACAGGGTCAGTGGGGAGGC
>NW_004949174.1:1309631-1314405 GCF_000317375.1 Microtus ochrogaster | reverse complement strand
AAAAAAAAAAAAAAGAAAAAAAAAGAACAGAATGTATAGGTAGATGCACAGCTTCTCTTTCTCCTTCTTAATAAAGGAATCATACCAGGTGGTACCCGGTACCTGCTGTTTCATCCCGCTTTGTAAATGAGAAGTTCTTTTTTTGTTTGTTTGTTTTTACAATTATGAATATTTAAAAACCACCTAGCCTGCAGGGCACATTGGAGTCTAACCCCAATTGGTTTTATGTTTTCAGTACATTAGAAACTACATTTGACACCAATGTCACCACGGAGATAAGTGGCCGCAGCATCCTCAGCTTGACAGGAAGGCCCACTCCTCTGTCCTGGAGACTCGGCCAGTCCAGCCCTCGGCTCCAGGCAGGCGATGCCCCCTCAATGGGCAATGGGTACCCACCTCGAGCCAATGCCAGCCGCTTCATCAGCGCAGAGGCCGGCCGCTATGTCTACTCTGCCCCTCTGAGAAGGCAGCTGGCCTCCAGGGGCAGCAGTATCTGCCACGTGGACGTCTCGGACAAGGGAGGCGATGAGGTGGACCTGGAAGGCATCAGCATGGATGCCCCTGGCTACATGAGTGATGGGGATGTCCTGAGCAAGAACATCCGGAGTGACGACATCACGAGCGGGTAAGTGAATAGGTGGGAAGGCCTGGCCCTCGCATCTCTTTGCCTTCCTTTACTAAGAGGTCTCTAGAACTGGTGCTGGCTGCCTCATCTGCTGCTGCCAGAGGCTCCATGGTGTGATGGGGACACTGCTGGGCTGTGATTTAAAGGAAAGGTAGACAGACTCAGCTCGGGACCCACAAAATTTCACTATGTAAATGACTGCTCCCTATACCCTTATACCAGCCTTGCCATGGACACTGCCCGGCTGGTGACTTAGCCTCCCTGGGCTGGTGGGCCTGACTGCTCCCTCCCTCACAGAGCTCATGCATCTCCCCTCCTCCTCCCTCCTGGCTCTCCTCTGCTGCACCTCCCCCTCCATCTTCCATTTCCACTACCTCCCTCCAGCCCCACCGCCTTTGCACTGTTTCCAGACTGGCATTCTGTCTCCTTGCTTTCTGCCAGGCTTACTCCCGCTGGCCTTTCCATTTGGAAAGGTTCCTTGTCCTGCAGCCTCACCACATCTGTGTGCCCTGGTAGGCTCCTTTCAAAGCTTACCACTATTCAAAGTCGTCCTGAGCATGCGTTGATAAATTAATGTCTCCCTCCCCTTCCTGCTGTGCTCTCTGAGTCCCTAGTACAATGTGCATCTGAGCTCACTGGTCCTTCTGATTGGGTGTACGTATGAGTGGGTAACTAAAGGGAGAAACAGGAGCTCTGTCTTTCTCTGCTACTCCTCTATGAGTTAAAGACTCACCACCGCGATGTGTTTGATAGTCTTTCATAAGCAGTGGAGTGTACCTGGTCTGGTGTATGAGAGGGAGTTGGGGGCCATGGGGCGGGGCAGGGGGAGGCTCATCTGTAGCCACACTTTCAGGTATGTTGTAACTGTCACTTATATCTCTTTATCTTGCCTGCCTGAGATGTGCTTTGAAGTTTTGTGAGACCATTCCCACCCTTAGTGTCCTAGCAATGAAAATTATAGATAAGAAAAGTCAGGGCTAGCAGCCATATTCATGCTCCATAGAATGGGGATGGAGAACCAGTCGTGTCTCTGTATCGTTAGTAATGGCTGGAGCCCCCACCAGGTGGTGTTACTGAGTTGGTACTTGTATGTGTTACCTTGCTCCATCCTTACAGAATCCTTAAGGGTAAACAGTGTCACCGTCCTGGGCTGATAAGACAAGGAAACTGGAATGGGAAGGTGAGATAACTTACAAGTGATCAGCTGCCTATTAACAGAGCCCTGGGCTAGAGAGATGGCTCACTAGTTAAGAGCATGCTCTGTTCTTCCAGAGGAGCCAAGTTCAATTCCCAGCACCCATGTCAAGTAACTTACAAACCACCTGTATGTCCAGCTCCAAGGAATCCTACCTGTCATCCTCGGTGGGTACCTCCACTTGCTTATACATACCCACGCTCAGATGCATAATTAAGAATATATTATTGGGGCTGGAGAGATGGCTCAGAGGTTAAGAGCACTGACTGCTCTTCCAGAGGTCCTGAGTTCAATTCCCAGCAACCACATGGTGGCCCACAATCACCTGTAATGAGATCTAGTGCCCTCTTCTGACTTGCAGGCATACATGGAGGCTGAACACTATGTACATAATAAATAAATAAATGTTTTTAAAAAAGAATGTATTATTGGAAAAAGAGAGAGAAAGTAGTTCCAGAGATTATTGACTGTATCTACTGTGCTACACCATCTTGCCAGCCCCTCTTGGCTGTGCTGAAATGGTGCAGCTCATCTTCTTCCTATTATTATTGTGTGCCATTTTGTCTGTGTATCCATCTGTGTGCTTGGTGCCTGCCAAGGTCAGAGGAGGATATTGGACACCCCTGCAACTCAAAGTTCCACTGGACCCTCAGTTACAGATGGTTGTGAGCTAACCACAAGCTGAGAATCAAACTCAAGTCTTCTTTAAGAGCAGCCAGTGCCTTTAGCCACTGAGCTATCTCTCCAGCCTCAACTACACATTGGCACAGGTGTAGAGCTGGGTAGGTAGCTGAGTGGGTTAGGGTAGTTGCTGGAGGACCTGAGTTCAAATCCCAGCATCCACATAAAAAGCTAGGCATGACTTTATGGAATTTAACTTGGCACTGTGGGGGAGTAAAAGGAAAGAGAGTCACGGAGGCTTACTATCTACTGCCCTATCTTCACCTCAGTAAGAGACCATGTGTCAGAGAGGGAAAGAGAGCACAGGACACTGGACATTGTTGTGTGTACTGGTGTGTGTGCACACACATACACACACAATAAAAGCTATTTAAGAAGAAAAAATCTTTAATAAAAAACATTTTAAAGCATAGAGGTGTTTGGATTTTGTGCTGAAGTTAGGACCATTTTAGGTAGTAAAACCTCCAAAAACAAAAGCTACTAAGTTTTTACAGTATTAAGCATTTTCTCCCATACAGAATAGCTGGTAAATGGTCTGCATCAGTCAGGCCCAGTCAGCAGCATTGTGTGTTTCTAGCATCCCACAAACACTGGAAACAGTAATGTGTGCAGTAATAAAGCAAAAGTGTGCACAGTTGAATCTTTTCCTATGGTTTAGGAGATTTGGGCTTCTGGCACAGCTGACCTGGTCATCGTTCATTTCATCTTGATATCTGAGCCCATGTGCTGGTTCCTCTGAGATTTCTGTATCCTGTGATGAAAGACTCCTTCATTGCTCTTGCTGGGGAGTGGATTGAGTGTAATACAGTGTTAAGAGTGTCCACACGGTGGAGACATGCACACACTCCAGGGAAGCTTCGCCTGTCTTTGGGAGAAACCCTATTTCCTAGCTCCCTGAAAAGTGCAGATGTTTGTACCGCCCTTCTGCTCTGCAGAGCTTGTTCCTCCCGCATGCGCTAGGGTTTTGAGCGAGTGTGGACAACGTGTAAGTGTTAGCGCACCCCTGTGGCTGGAACCCAAGAACTCTGCTCATTCAGAATGCTTTCTACTGTAGGAAGCCTAGGCATTACTTAATGCTCTTTCTGCCTGGAATATTCTAGAACCCTTGCTAAGCCCGCCTCCGTCCGTGAAAACACAGATGGAGGGTTCTGCTCTGACTGATTTTATATGCCTAGTGCAAGGCAAGCCATTTGATGTCTTTCTAACCCACTTCTTTTTCTTTACATAGACTGCCAGCTGTGAGTATAAGGATTGGTCACTTTTCCCAGAATCTGTTCAACAACTCATTCTTTGAGACAGCTGATGGATTAGACAGTGAATGAATGAGACACTCCCCCTAGAGTTTCAGCCCCACCCAGTCTCTTGTGAGCCCTGTGATGTTGAGCATGCTATCCAAATACCCCAAACTCCTCAGTTTCCAGATGCACATGTTAACCTTCCAGATAGCCCTCCTGTTGAGGTTGTATCCTGTTATAGATGCTTAACTAACAAAGACACAACATTTCTACCAGGATCCAGGTGCCCTATTGGCCTGGAACATCGGGGTACTTGGAAACAGCACATCCACCAGCTCGTATCCAGCTGTTTATTTGGCTTAGGGCAAACATAGTCTCAGTGGCCGAGCAGTCTTTATTAGGTCAGAAGCTCATTGGGGAAAATGTTTACAGAAGTTGGCAGCAGATGCATTCAGAAACCTGCTGTGGAGGTAAGATCTAGTTTCTGAAACCCTTTGGCTGTATTTTCTACTATGCAGGGCCCTGGCTTGGTATAGTTGGTATAGTTGTGTAGCTCATGTTCTTTCTAATAGAGAAGAAGCTAAAGTGACAGACGAAGGTGTCTCTGAGCAAGTCTGGGTGTCCCGAGTCAGTCCTGTGCTCAGATCCTAAAACTTCAGGGTGCCATGTGGCACAGAATAAAATTATAAGGGCAGACTTAGCATCCATATGTCTGGAAGGAATTTTTTTTTCCTTTCAAAGGCAGCACTGGGTTGTATAATCTTCTGAGGTATAAATATACATCCCTTTCTGGGAAAAAAAAAAAAAGATAGCCATAGAAGACCCTCAGAGGTTGACCCATCCATCTCCCGTGCCTTACTCAGCTTTGGCCCCCTCTGCACTTTCCTGCCTCTGGCTGTGCCATGTGTGCCTTCAACAAAAGCTGAGTCTTATGTCTGAAGTGCTCTGTGCTTGGGACATGGCTCTTCTTGCAGCTTTGTGCATGGGACATGCCACTTCTCCTTGCAGCTCTGTGCATGGGGCATGCCACTTCTCCTT
>NW_004949174.1:1289684-1309401 GCF_000317375.1 Microtus ochrogaster | reverse complement strand
TTCTCCTTGCAGCTCTGTGCATGGGACATGCCACTTCTTGCAGCTCTGTGCATGGGACATGCCACTTCTCCTTGCAGCTCTGTGCATGGGGCATGGCTTTTCTCCTTGCAGCTCCTTCCCCAAGTACGCCTGTCTGATTGTGCTGAAGAACACCACCCCATAGACATGCTCCCCTAGCTAGGGTCTGCTTCTGTTGGCCTTGGCTCATCCCTAAACAACCAGGTTAGCCTTTCTCATATGAGCTGACTGAGGACTGGCTGGTGTCACATAATAGGGGTTAAGAACAGGAGACACCTGAGGGTTAACTGTTGCTCTACCAAATGGACGGGAACAAAGTCTTAATATTGAAAATTAGAGATGGTGCTTGGCACCAGGCCAAGAGTCAGCGGAACTCAAGTACACGTATGCATGCATAGACAAGCCTGTGTGTTTTCTCTGTAGGAGCGTGTCAAAGGAGGACATTGCCTTTTACTTTCCTAAGTCCAAAGACTTGGGCATAGGAGGCATTTAGTCTGTTTGTGGTACCCACCCTGGCAGGACCTTGGGCTTGTGGAAATTCATCCTCACCAGCTGAAAACCCAGTGGTCCTGGTCACTCTGACCACTCAGAGAAAGGCAGCTTGGCCTGTGGTGTCATCTAGTGGCCAATAGGGATATTGCTGCGACCCCACTGCTTTTAAGTGGTGCAGCCAAGGCCACGAAGTTGCTTCTCAGCTGCTGGTGGCCAGCGTGGGAGAGAAAACAAGGATTCCAGCCGTGTAGTCTGCAGCACTGACATCTGCATGGCCTGAGTTCCCGTACTCAGTGGCAGGCAATACTCCATCAAAAGAGGGGTGCAGGTTTCTCCTGGGAGACACAGTTCTCAGAAATGAAGGACCCCAGCTTGCTCTCTCAGTCCTTCAGGACGTGCCTCAGACAGCCCAGGATGATGTCATAATACGTGACTTGAGTTTTAAATAGTGGCGCTATATTCTTTACAGTTCTAGAGGCAGGGAGGTGTGAAGACTGGATTCCAGTGAGGCTTCTCTTTCTGGTGTAAAGATGGTGGCCATGTCTTAGCAGGCAAAGGAGGAAAACCCTGTGTTTCCCCTTCTTAGAAAGATACCAGTCCCAACTTGAAGCTCTGATACCAGCACAGGTGTTCGGTCTATTCAGGATGTGTGTCTGCTTGGCTTTCCCTCCCCCCATGGCTGCCAGGTCCTCAAACCTCAAGGTGGTGACATCGTTCTCTGGGGTCATTTGAGATCGGAAGTGCCTGTGACAGGAGTGGCAGAGCTGTATGTTACTCTGCATGTGCCTGTACATGAGTGCTTGTGATGTGTATGCACATACCTGTGTGTGGAAGGGATCCTCACACCTCTTCATTGTTGGACACAGTGGCAGTCCCATAGTAAGCGATTCGTGAAATGAATGAATGCTTCAGTTGGCCTTAAGAACAGACCAGCCAGGCTGCACGGTGATGGTGCATGCCTTTAATGCCAGCACTCAGAAAGCAGAGGCAGTTGGTTCTCTGTGAGTTCGAAGCCAGCCTGATCTGCAAGAGATAGTTCCAGGATAGGTAGGGCTGTTACACAGAGAAACCCCCATCTCAAAAAAACCAAAAGGAGGAGGAGGATTAGGAGGAAGATGATGATGACTACGACAATGATCAGGCAGGCAGTGATGGCACACACCTCTAATTCCAGCACACACCTTTAATTCCAGGCAGAGGCTTCTGAATCTCTCTCTGAGTTTAAGGCCATCCTAGTTTACAAAGAGAGTTTCAGGCTTACCAGGACTACACAAAGAAACCCTTTGGGGTGGGGGATAGAAGACCAGCCCCTTACCCTGGATGAGTGTGTGTCTGAAGTCAAAGTCCCTTCGAGCACGAGGCCCCAGCCACTTGTTGTTGTGGTTTCTTAGCTTCCCTTGTGCTGTCACTTGTGCAGGAAAGAGCAACAGCACAGAATGCAGCAGGCCATTTGCCCAGTGGGCAAGGGCACTTGTCCATCCTCCATTGAATGTCGAGGGCTGTTGTGTGAGGTGTCTCACCAGGCAGCCAGCAGGTGGCAAGTCTGGTTCATAGCTTGAAAGGCTCTTTCTTACCTGGCCTCTCCTCCCACTGCCTTTTTAGGACTGGCCTCAAGCGACTTGCAGGCTTTTGTTGTAGGCAGACGGATAGGAGAGGAAGAAGTCTGTGTGTGTGTGATTCCTGGAGCCGAGATAAATGACCTGTGGGAAAGCTATCCTGCAAGGCCCTGCTTCGGGCCATCTCCAAGAGGGTGTGGCAGGAATCTGATCTAGAAAGGACCCCAGCTTGTAAGATCCTGCCAGCTAGCCAGCCACTAGACTGACTGGAGAAATTAGGAAGATTGACCATCATGGGAAGAGAGGGGGTCTCTTTCCCGGCACCTCTTTGTGTTCACCAACCTTCAGGTTCTCTGAACCCCATATAGTTGCGGAGTTTCACGGGCGTTCTCCTGTGTAGCTGGCAAGTGTTTAGCAGGCATCTCCATCCCAGCCCCTGGTGTGCCCTGGGGTATGAATTTTGCAGGGTGGATCACTCGATATTCTTTTTTATACTGAAACTGGATCCTTGAAGCTACTCTCTAGTGTAAACCTGTAGCCCACGAACTCACACTCGGAAGGGGGAAGGGGCGTTTCTACATGTAGGGAATCTGACTCTGTACCTTTGGATGCATTGTCAAAATGGGGTACTAACCCCAGCTCCAAAATTCAGATTTTTATATGGTATTGTTCTTTTTAAAAATAATTTACTTAGCCTTTTATTTTATGTGCATTGGTGTGAAGGTGTCAGATGGCACCAGAACTAGAGTTACAGAGAGTTGTGAGCTGCCATGTGGATGCTGGGAATTGAACCTGGCTTCTCTGGAAGAGCAGCGGATGCTCTTAAGCATTGAGCCATCTCTCCAGCCACATGGTACTGTTCCTAAAGGCCTTGAAACATTTGAAAGCCCTGGAAGACATGGAAAAATGGTCGCCCCTCTGCTGCTTCTTTCCCTTTGGGAAAGTGTTGCAGTGTGACCTTACTGCCTTCCTGTATCCTGTATCCTCCTGCCACCCCTCTGCTCCTCTGACGGAAAGCAATGCTTGGCAGAGCCCTCCTCTCTCTGCCCCCATGCTTTGCAGATGAGCCTATGTTGAAGAGAGAACCGCAGCTCCACATTGCTTCTCGCTAAACCTTTGTGCCGCCCTCTTCTAGAAAACGCAGCTCATGTTAGCTTTTATCTTAAAAGTGAGCCAGTGGCGTTGCAAATCCCTTCCCGATTGCATCTGCCCAGCCAGCAGTTAGAATGGCTCTGACAGATTTATGGTGGCAAGGTTGGAGAATACCAGATTGGAGTAGAGATGAATATGAGGAAAAGCATCTGGATGGATTGGGAGTGTCTTGGCCCTGAGTCAGTAAGCCCATGCTGGAAGACTCCACAGGAGGCTGAGACTGAGTGTGCCTAGGCCTTGATCAAGATAAGAAGCCAAAGTTTCCTTGTGAGCAATCTCCCATCTTGCTGTGCTGCAGATATTTCCCAGTGGGAGTCACAGGACCTACCAGTCTTTGCTTAGGAAACTGCTTCACTTTCTCAGCTCATTTTCCATGTGTTAAGGGCCAGGTAGCTGTATCTCTTTGCTTCTGGGTCCACATTTTCAAAGATGTGGCCATGCTGCTTCTGAGCCCAGGACCAAACAGGACCTCCAGGGATTGGAGGATGTTAGTTGACTTTAGGGAATTAACCATGCCGTGATGGAGACACACAAGTCCAAAGCCTCCAAGATAGTCCAGGGCTCAAGTCCTGGGACCATCCACAGACATGATTCCCTCCTCAGGATCTGCCTGTTTTAAAATCTGCAGCTACTTTTCTCTCTCTCTCTCTCTCTCTCTCTCTCTCTCTCTCTCTCTCATATCTGCTGGGTTAAATGTGAATCTCATCATGACATCTAGACTAGTGTTTGGCTGGATATCTGGGTATCACAGCCTAGCCAAGTTGACACATATAATTAGCCACCCCAGTCTGTCACAGGCCTTATGTGTAATCATGAAAATGAGTTGTCTGAGATGGGAGATAACTCACCTGTATCCCACAAACAGAGAACAACATGGGAAGATGTCAAAGCGAGAACATCCTGTAGGGAGTGGGACCATGGATGAGAGAGTCTTTGGGTGCCTCAGAGGAAGCATTGTACCCCTCTCCAGGACCCAGTGTCCCAAAAAGTCTCACAAGAAGCAGTGGGTTTGTTTCTTCATCTTATTCCTGAGCTAGTGGCAGACAGACACACTGGCCAGAATACCTCTGGTGACTGACGCCTTCTGAGACTCAAATGTGAAATGATACGCTTGTCTAAGGAGGGACCTTCATGGCCTTATAGCTGTAAATCATAGGTTATAGCTGTAAATCATAGCCATATCTCCTTCTTGATTTGGGTGAATGGGACCAGGGGAGTCTGGGTCTCTCTTCCCAGAGCTGTGTCTGTAACCAGCTGGTCATCTCTTCTGCAACTGGGCATTTCATATATTTGAGCAGGGAAGTTTAAAGAGTGAGGGCAACTGAAGTCGTCAGAACCTAGGGAAGAGCAGATGCGGTGTTGCCTCTGTGGAGGAGAGGAAAGCTGTAGAGTCGACCATGAACACACACGTGTCTACTTGCCTCTGGCCACAGGTTGGGGGGTGTTTGTGGTATTCCAGGTATATGTAAGGACTGTCTCACCTATTCTTCCACTGGCCAGCCAGTTCTTTGAGATGGAGACCAGTTTCGTTCCCTAGTTACCATTTTTTATTGCTGTTGTTTTGTTTGTTTGTTTGGTTGGTTGGTTGGCTTGGTTATTTTAAGACAACGTTTCTCTGTGTAGCCCTGCTATCCTGAAACTTGCCCTATAGACCAGCCTGGCCTTGAACTCACAGAGATCTGTCTACCTCTGCCTTCCGTTGCTGGGATTAAAGACATGAGCCACCACTACTTGGCTCCCTCTTTGTCTTTAAGGAGACTGAATCTTAGAAAGGTTAAGACACTTGGCTGGTTCACATGGGTAGCAATAGCTAGAACCACACATTCCCTGAAGCTAGGTTCAAACCCTGTGCGCCCAGGTCTTCTCTAGTGTGACTTCTCACTTGAGGAAGAAGATTATGATACCCCAGGGAAAGTTGAGTTAGCTAACTAGGGTGTTCAGAAGGGTGGGGCTCAGAGCACTGGGCTGCTAAGAACTTTAAGAACAGGAAGTATTCAACTGATCAACATGCGTAGAATAAATACCTGTGGGATGCTCAGACATACACGGGACATCTCTATCACACCCCCTCCCCAAGGTACAGGAGTCATTGCAGAAGAGAAGGTGGAAAGATTGTAGGAGACAGAAGACGGGGAGGACCCAGGCAAACCAGTGTTTTCTAGACATCAAAGGACAGCTGTGCTCATGAACACACATCAGCTGTGGTTCCCTGCATAAGACCTGCCCAAGCCTAAGCCAGTGGACATTCCAGCCTGGGGGATGGAGAAGGCCCATGAGCCCCTACCCCTGACCGATGAGCTAGTAGTGACAATTGAAGGCCACTAGGGGAGGGGTATAGTGAATAGTCAGTTTTCTTTAAGGGTGTGACCATGTACCAGGTAAGTGTGTGTGGTCCTTGAGGGGTAGCCTGCATTGGAGGCCCTGGGAAGACAAGGCAAGGCCCTGTCTAGCATCTGACAGTGTGTCATTATTATCCCCATCCCAGAGACGTGAGAACTGAGTGGAGAAGTGTCTTGTCCCATATCAAAGAGCTGCTAAGCATTACAGCCAATTAACCAAGCTCGAGGCCTCAGCAGCTGAGATGCCAGCCTTGCCTCTTCCAGTGCTGCCCCCTGCTAGATGCTTCTAGTGCTCCCCTCTCCAAAGCCTGCCCTTCCTTGGATTGGTAGAGAAACAACGAGTAAGACGGGTATTTGAGTGCTTGCTTGTTGGGTAGTGTCTAAGATTTGCTTTGTCCTGGTGCCGCATTAGAAGGAATTCAGACCAAGGCTGAGGTTTGCATGGGAGATGTCTGATGGCACAGAGCTCCAAGCCTGGAGCATAGCATCTACAGCAGAAACTAGGTATGCAGAGTGCAGAAGGCATTCAGTGAGTAGTGAGTTCCAAAGAACCATGCTCCAACCACATAGAATTTAGGCTTGCGTTTATCCACTGCCCAAAACACTAGGATGCCCTGTGGTTAAAGTGTAGAAGAATGTACCAGGTTGTGGGTGGGGCTGCTTGGGACTCCCCCTCCTGAGCGTTTCTAAGTCTGGAGCTTTGTGTATCTGGGAGACTACAGGGGGATTCCTTCAAAGGAAGATCTTCCAACTCTGGATGCAGGATGCTCTCCTCCCTGCAGGAGTCACTGCAGTCTGCTGTCATGGTAACAGATCTGGGTGTTGATTTCTGAACAAAAGTCTTTTGGAAAGGTCAGGCCACACTAGAGAATCTGGAGAGACCTAAAAGGTGATTCTCCTAAAAAGAAAAAATTAACCCATGCCTGTTTTAATAAACACAAAAATCAGACAGGCCTCTCTCCTGCCCTCGGGGCTGATCTGGCCGTGAGGGGACTAGAGATTTTGTTCATTTTCAAATGGTCTCATGCAGCCCAATCTGGCCAGAAACTCACCACATAGCCGAAAATCACCATGGGCTTCTCTTCCTCCTGTTCCCACCTTGCTAGTGCCAAGATTACAGGCCTATGTCAATACGCCCAGTTTTCATGGCACTTGACGTAGAACTCAGGACCTTGTCTGTGCCAAGCAGGCACTCTCCCATCTGAGTTGTATCACAGGCTAAAGGATTCTGTCTCCGAGGGCTCTAGTCATCTTCTGGAGAGGACAGAGAAAACTCAAGGCCAGCATCCATGCTCCTGACTGTAAAGGAAAGCGAACTTGTGTCATGTGACACTTTGGTAGATCAGAAACTTTGGGACAGCAAGTTACAGCCATCCCAGAAGCATAGCCAGTAGCTCTTAGCATGTTGGGTGTGCTTGGTGGGGGGACTTCATGTGGTCAGGAACATGTATGCATGAAGCAGTCAGAGGACAGAGGCTGGCTGTTCTCACTTGCCTGCCTTCTCTAAGGGTCCCTTGCTTGCTGTGTTACCCAGCTGGCTAACTCACAGGCTTCCAGAGAGTCTCCTGTTTCTACTTTCCACTTTCGATAGTGGGGTGCTGGGATTACGGATCCTCACACTTCCAAGTCCAGCTTTTGTGTGGATTCTTAGAGTCCAGATTCAGGTTCACACCTGTATGGCTAGCGCTATCCCGAGCCCAGGAAGGATTCTTCTGACAGTGCAGAGGCTGTCTGATTTATGACATGCCCGTGAGTTGTCCCCTGTGCTGAGTTCATCGTGACTGATGCTCCTCACCTATGACCTCCCCAGCCTTCTGGACCTCCACCAGGTGGACTGCTCCACGGCCTGGACATCTCTCAGTCTGGACTGCTAGTCGGCTGATATTTCAGAAGGGTCCTGAGGTGGAGGGCACAACTAGATCAGCTTCAGCCTAGGTCGTGTTAGCATGGGTGGACATTGCCTCTCACCACAGAGGAAGCCAGGGCCGGTTACCGAAGATTTCTGTCTCAAATCATCATGACAACTAATTCTTAGGGAAACAGAGGCCTATCTTGCTGATTTCAGGCAGGACTTACAGTGCCATTTCCGACAGGCTCTTCCCAGGTTAGAGTTCCCAATGTGCCTGTTTTAAATAAAGATTTTGCAGAAACAGTGGCCAGGGCATTTTTAGGGTATTGAATTATAGTCTGTGATACTAGTCTGGAAGGCATGGTTGTTTTCTTATCTCTTTTCTTTCTTCCTTTTTTTGGGGGACAGGGAGGGGAGTGTTTCAAAATGGGTTTCCCTGTGTAGCCCGGTTGTCCTAGAACCAGCTCTGTAGACCAGGCTGACCTCGAACTTAGAGAAATCACCTGCTCTGCCTCCCAAGTGCTAGGATTAAAGGCATAAGCCACCACACCTGACATTTCCTTATTTCTTAAATTTAACTTAGGTGTTTGAATGTTTTGCCTGTCCGTGTGTCTATACCTAGTACCCGCAGAGGCTAGAAGAAGACATTAAGTCCTTTGGAACTGGAGTTCGGGACAGTTGTGAGCCACCATATGGGTGCTGAATATTGAACCTGGGTCCTCTGGAAGAGCAGCCAGTGCTCTTAACCACTGAGCCATCTCTCCAGCCCCTGGACACATGATTTTTGCAGAGCTATAAACACAGAAGAATTCATGTGAAGATGGGCGTCACCTATCAGTGGAATGGGCTTGTCAGTGGCCACCATGTACCACATGAGTATAAAATATTAATATAGACCAGACTTTGAGGGAGAGAAGGAGCCAAGAAACTCAATGCTTACTGTACAAATTTCTTATAAACCTTAAAATGCTCTGAAAATCAAAATATTTCTTTAAATAAAAAATTTAGTCTCAACCCTGCTAAGGACAGCCAACGACCAAGAAACCATGGCCCTGGAATGTATATTTTTTTTTCTCTGAGTCCCTGCTGACTAAGGTGCATCTGAGTGGTGAGACTTCCTGGGTATCAGTGCATCTCTGACCAGCACATTTCTTGCCAAGAAGGAACTTAAAAGAAGGCTTTGTCTAGAGAGCGGTCTCCTGTGTGTTAGGATGCCTCTCATCTTTCACAATGTGGACAGAAAGCTTCCTCCTGGTGCTCGAAGTATTTGCTGCAGTCCACACTAACAGTTGAACCACAATAAAGAGAACTCAAGACAAATCCCCAGATACGGGGCCAGCCCGTTTCCCCAAAGCGGGCAGCGTTTCTTCCGAATGCTGTATGATAGTTCCCACTTTGAACAAGCGTTCTCATGGCTCATGATGAGTATTTTACGCTTGCCCATTTATTTAAATAGGAGGTGCTAAGGACACTCTGGTTATAGCTTTGAGCTTTCTGGTCTGTTTAAGGATGCATTTCATTCACATAGTTTCAGCTTTTCAAAAATTAAAATTCTTGAGCCAGAGAAGTGGTTTCTTGGGTAAAGGTGCTGGCCACATAAGCCTGAGTTCTCTCCCCAAACCCATGGATGTAAGGAGGAGAGGGGCTAGGGTCATGGCTTGGGGATTAAGAGCATCTGTTGCTCTGGCAGAGGACCCAGGTTCAATTTCCGTCACCCATGTAGCAGCTCACGGCCACCACTAACTCCATTTCCAGGGGATCCAGTGCCCTCTTCTGGCCCTGAGAGGTGCCAGGCATACATTTGATGCCCATACAGACACAAATGCAAGGCAGCCACACACATCAGACTTTTTTAAAGGTAAGATGAGAGAACCAACTTCACAAAGTTGTCTCCTGGCCTATAGACACATGCACATACACACAAATAATAAACTTAAGATTTTTTTCTTTTGTATGGCATATGTACCTGCTTGTGTGTATAGGTATATCCACTTTTTTTTTTTTGAGACAGGGTATCCTGATTGGCCTGGAACTTTCTATGTAGATTCAGCCTAACCTGCAACTCAATCCATCTGCCTATGTGTCTCCTGCGTTGGGATTAAAGACATCCACCACCACCCATGGCCACTGTATTTTTTTTTAAGAATTTATTTATTTTACATACATTGGTATTTTGCCTGCATGTATCTCTGCTTGAGGGTGTCATATCTTGGAGTTGCAGACAGTTGTTAGCTGCCATGTGGGTGCTAGGAATTGAACCCAGGTCCTCTGGAAGAGCAGTCAGTGCTCTTAACAACTGAGCCATCTCTCCAGCCCCTGGCCATAAGAATCCAAAGGGCATGATGTCTCTCATGTGGTGGTACACGGCCATGACCTAGAGGTCAGGTGTAGGCAGGAGGATCTCAAGTTTGGGACCAGCCTGGGCTGCAGAGTGAGACCCTGTCAAAAAAAAAAAAAAAAGCAAATAGATCTAATAGAGGAACCTGTGTTTTTATGCTAGTGGTCACCCTGTGCTGGGCAGAAGTCACCGTTTCTGTTGGTCAGTGTTTGGATTCTCTAGTTGGAGTGTATGGTCTAACTGGAACAGCCAGGTCCAGGTCCAAACGCTGCCAGAGGATGCTGATGCTAGCTGGTTATAAGGAGTTTATTTTGTTGTAACCCCCACATCCCAAATGTGCCTTCTGTTTGTCTTCAGGGTGCTCTTCTATACCTGGTTTTACCGATAGAAATGACTTAAGTCTGCGATACCTGTTTCCCTCAGTGAGGGTTTCTGGGGCAGGGGCTGAGGCCATGCAATTGCTCCTCAATGCCAGCCTGTCTTTTCCCCCCGCTGCTGCCTCTGCTCCTGAGGCCTGCTGAGGCTTCCTCTGATTAGCTCTGCAGCCTCTTTCAAGGGCTCCCTGGAGGGCTGGGATCTGTTGACAAGGGCCAGCCAGAGTACTCTGCAGGCCTCCTGGGCTCACTCCTAACTGTGGCTGCCCCGCCTGCTTGCTTCTCTAGTCTTGTACAACCAAGCCGGGCCTCCATACCTTTCATCCTAACCCGGACTTGCTGATGGATGTGGCATGCCAAAAAGCCAAGGAAGGTGCCGGTGTCCTTTGAGCCGAGAACCTCCCCAGTGAGGCTCTCAGCTCAGGGATCTGGAAGCCTGTTTGCCAAGGCTGTGTGCCCCACGCTCAGTGCCCAAGGTGGCTACAGGTGGCTGCTCCAGTCCTCAGAGGAGTAGAGGAAGATGAAGCTAGAGATATAAGTTGAATTCCCACTTCCTCCTGGAAAGCGGAGTGGTGGAAATCTGGTGAGGTCCTGAAGAGCCCCCAGGGACAGCAGAAAGCAGTGCAGAAAGGTAGGAAATGTGTCCCAGATTCCCTCAGGCCCCAGGTGTTGGGAGGGTTTCCCCAAATGGCTGAGAAGCGTGTGAGTGTGCGTTCAAAGAATTGCCTCCAGCCGGCCAAGAGTGAAACCCGAGTGCTGTCCTACCTGCCCCGCCCACCCTTGCCTGTGCAGTGATTGTGGCTGTGTCACCTCGTTGGGGTCATTCCGTCCTTTCGGCACAGGGAAACCTGAGCAAGCCAGGCTGCCCTTGTGTTTCCTCCAGAAACTGCTGTTGGTTTTGTTTTGTTTTATGTCCGTCTGGGCGACCCCTCGACAGGAAGCAGTGCAGTAGTATCGTTGATTCCCTTTGACTTCATTTAGAAATACGTGAGAGCGTGCTGTGAGGAGGCTAGGAGAATCACTGAGGGAACGGCAGGGTTCGCTGAGTGACCTGCGCCACGCTACGTCAGCGTGCTTCACTGAAAACTGAGGACTTAAGTGCCACCATTTTAGAATCAGTACGAAAAAATTGGCCCCATTTTTTTTTTGCGACCTTATTTTTGCATTTCAGATGCATCATCTTAAGCCAGACCCAGCAGCTGCCCACCCTTGGTAAAGATTGGTGTCATCAAAGGAATTAGGCAGCTCTGCCAGGCTAGTGTTCAGCTTGTCCTTCTGTGACCCAGAGGGAGGTTTATCCATCTAACTTCTAAGAGGCCCTAAGCTAAAAGGATCCTTTTACAGGTTTGTCCTGATACTCAATTTACATCCTAATAAACTCGCAGAATCAATGTCACACTGGGCTGTGGCCCTGGAGAGCGCCTTGAAAGCACATGTTGTTTGGCTGCTAAAGCGTGGGGCTCAGGGGCTCACCTCCCACTCGGCTCTGTGCGACACTGTATCTGCTGATATCCTGGCTCGTGTATTTATGTTGATGTTGGCAAGGCATCTCACCTAGGCATAACTGTTTTCAGTCCATTTGCCTATGTTCGTTTCTATACTGAAAGTGTGTCCAGAAGCTTGCAGACAGGCTGACAGGTCTTTGAAGAAAAGTAATCGCCAAGCCTGCTGCGTTTTCCCTCCTCCCGTTTGGGCTTTCATTTCTTGCAACTGGGGAGGTCTTTCCTTGTTCCAGCATGCGCTGCTATAAATGCATGCTACTGGAGTGTGGCCGTACCTGTTCGGTTCCTTCCTGTCCCCTGTCACCTCGGCTCTCCACAAAGGTGACTTCTTTCCTGGTGAGGGATCCTGAGCTTGTGTGTGGTACCGAGGCAGACTGGGTTGATCTTGAGCCTTGAATGTGGCTCACAACGCCAGTTTCATTGTGTTCTGTGGTATTATTACATCACTGCACTTAAAACAAAAAGCCATCTCTTCACCAAGCCTTGGGCTCCGTGTCTAGTGGGGTTTTTTTTTTCTTTTCTGATGGATCCTGTGGGATTTCCAAAGCTTTTTCCATACCCAGTGTCAGTTTAAGAGGTTTTTTTGCAGCTGGGCAGTGGTGGCACACACCTTTACTCTCAGTAGCAGAAGCAGACAGATCTATAACTTAAAAACTAGCCTGGTCTACACAGTGAGTTTCAAGACAGTCAGGGCTACACAGAGAAATCCTGTCTTGAAAAAACAAACAAAACAAAACAAAACAAAAAAACCACACAAAGTTGTTTCTTACAGCCAGAACATGGCCTTTGCAGTGTTCTTGGACTTTGTAAGGTCTACCCTGATCATTCCATGAAAGTCAGGGTGGCTCAGCCAGCATGAGAACTGGTTTCTGAAGAGCCTGTGGGAGGATAATATTTCAAAACATATGCTCACCAAAAAAGCATTCTGTGTGTGAGGGTCAAGAGAGGAAGCACAGAGGTTAAGAGTATGCACTGCCCTTCTAAGAACCAGAGATCAGTTCCTACCACCTACACGAGAGGGCTCACAGCTCAGAGCTGCTGGGGTCTCTGACCTTCTCAGGTACCTGCACACGTTTGCACATGGCCGCACACAGACACACACGCATACACTTCGTTAAAATTAAATGAACAGGGGGCTGGAGAGATGGGTCAGCAGTTTAGAGCACTGGTTGTTCTTCCAGGGTATCCGTGTTTGATTCCCAGCGCCCACACGGTGGTCCACATCCATCTCTAGCTCTGTAACATCTGTAACTACTGTCCCAGGGGAACCCAGCACCATCTTCTGACCTTCCTGAACATGACATGTACATGGTACACAGACATTCATACAGACAAAACATCCAAACACATAAGTTAAATTTAAAACTGTAAATAAATAAGTCTTGTTAAAAATAGGGTATGAGGGCTGGAGAGATGGCTTAGCAGTTAAGAGTACTGATTGTTTTTCTAGAGATCCTGAGTTCAATTCCCAGCAACCAGATGGTGGCTCACAACCATCTATAATGAGATCTGGTGCCCTCTTCTGGCCTGCAGAGACACATTCGGGCAGAACATTATATACAAAATAAATAAATAAATCTTTAAAACAGAAAGAGAGAGAGAGAGAGATTCAGAGAGTAGTTAAAAATGTTTTTAAAAATTTATTTTAAAAATAGGGTATAAAAAGCCAGTGTGCTCCTTGACACTGAAGCTTGTCACTCACCTGCTTGGTACCTTCCTGTCTCTGCATCTTACTGTACTAGGGAGGTCTCAACCCCTTCTGCATCCCAATGCTTTTCCTCAGTCCCCATGCAGTTCACTATTCTCCTGTATCTCTGGTGTTCCAGCCATGCACGGTAAACTCCTTTCTTTTCCTGCCTTGCCTCTTCCATTTTCCCTGCTTTGTGCTGTGTGGTTCCATGTGCCTGGAGGGACCTTTTCATTCGCCAACCCCATGGTCCCCTGTAGGACCAGCTTTTGCGGCCATCTGATACCTGTGGCTGCCTCACCCCAGCCCAAGCCCCTGTCCCCCAGCCTCTCCCACCTTCATGATACGCCTGTTTGCAGTGAAATATTATTTTCCTAATTCCCAATAACTTTGAGTCTCACCAGGCAGAGGCCAGGTCTCTCACTTCTCTGGGCCCAGGCTGCCACAGGACCAAGTGCTTGTATTTGTGTGTAAGAGACGATGTAACGGCTGTGATGTAGACACTTGGAAGAGATGATGGAAACATCTATATTTTATAATATATATAAACATTTATATATATAAATATATATATAAACATATATATATAAACATTTATATAGATATAAAATTATCTATATTAATTATGAAATGGTCCTGTTCAGGGGTCTTGGGAGCTTTGAAAGATGGGAACAAAGGCCTTCATCACTGTCACTGCAGAAGCCAGATGGGCTATGTGGGAATCATTCCGCAACCTGCGAAGTGGCAGGAACCCATGTGGCAGATACAGAAGTGACTCGGCTCCTCGTTGGGTAGTAGTGCTAATTGTTTGTGTCCCCAAGGAGGAGAAAGCTGTGGTGCTGGGGCTCTGGGACTGAGCCTTGGATCAGCTGTCCCCTTAGCTTGTAACCTTGGACAAGTCATTTCATGTCCCCATCCCCATGTGAGCCTCAGATAGAGCTAGCAAAGATGAGGTGACTTTCCCCCCTCTTCCCAAGCCCTCAGAGCATGAGGCTGTTGAACATCTCTGAGCCCTGGCTAGGGTTTTAGATGGGCACAACAATGTCGCTTCTTCAGAAAGCCAGGCATTCGTGTAGGAATGGCTTTGCTGAGGCAGAAAATAGAAATATATGCAGACGGCCACCAAATGGCCCCGTGGATAAAGGTGCTTGATGCATGAAGGAGAGAACTGGCTCCATACAGTAGTTTTAGACCTCTGCACCCCCATACACATCACACACATGCACGCACACATCATATACATACATGCACACTAATAATAATAAACTTAAAATTCTTCTCTTCGTAGTGTGTGTGTGTGTGTGTGTGTGTGTGTGTGTGTGCGCGTGCAGTGTTTTGTTCATGTGCATTGGTGTAAGTGTGGCTCAGAAGCTCTAGTCTGTCCTAACATCCCACCTCTGAAATGCTCACCAGACCCACTTCTCCCTCAGCAGCAAGCTGGGGGGTGGGGGGGACATCTACTTGCCCAGGTGCTTGTAATTGCCGAACTGCATGTATTGTTTCACCAGCAATAAAAATCCAGCAGGGAAATGAATGCTGCTAAAATTAGTTTGTTTGTTCTTTGACAAGATCTCCCCAGTTGGAAAAAAAATGTGTTTATCTAACTGGCAGGGTGACTTGGCTAGGACCAAGATCAAGGGCTGGGTTCATGGTACAGGAGAGTGTGCTAGGAAGAGCTCCCCAGCTTTCTTCTCGAGGGCATCTTCTGAATGTTCAGCCTCAGCCTCCAACAGAGGCTGTGCCTTTCGGGGGAGGTATTCTCCCCTTTTGCTAGTTGGATTTGCAGGTTGCCCATTCTGTTATACACTGGTGGGCAGACAGACGGCTGGACAGATGGGTGGGTTCTGGGTACAGTGGCAGATAGACGTTCCATTTGCCTTGCTTTGTATCTTAGCTGTCAAGTTTGGTAACATGTGTGATCACAGTATATTCAATTTACACATAGAATTGGGATGAGCTAGGGGTATGGATTTGAACAAAATAATAGACCCAGCATTCGAGGAGCACACCGACTCCTGAGAGAAAAGCATTAAAAGGCAGTTAAGCAGATGAGTGTTTAACCGTAGATGTGATCGTATCGTTTTTACTTTAGTTTCCGTTAATATGTAATTCATGTGCCATAAAACACACCATTTCAACGTGTATAATTCAGTGGATTTTCAAATTGCTTCTTTTTTTTTTTTAATCATACGGCTGGGTGAAAAGTTCAGTCTGTTCTGCCTTGTTGGCACAAGCACAAACACTTGGTTTGATTGACTTGATGAGCAGGTGGGTGTGTGTGTGCGCGCATGCGTGTATTCCCATGTGTGTGCTACCACACAAACAAGGAGGCTCCTGGGAGGACTTTGCTTCTCTGCCCCTTACTTGGCTACCCTGACTCTGCCAAGCAAACTCTGCACCTCTCAATTCTGTCCTCCCCAGAAAGATATAAAGCAGGTGCAGTCAGGGTTGGCCAGGACTTCAGGAGCCACTCCGTACATAATAAGCTGAGGAGCCACGTGCAGGAAACCTCCCATGATTCAGTGCAGCCAGCGAAGTCAAGCACACAGTGACTCCTGAGACTCTGTGCTCCATGTCATTAGACTTGAAATAGCAAAGTCTTACGTTTGCAGAAACCTAGTCTATGATCTAAAGGGGCTTGTGCACGATCAAACGGATAACTTCACTGTTCTGCCTAAGTTTAGCTCTGCTACCCAGCCTCCTTTGGAAATAAAGAGACTGCCACCTAACCAATCCCTACAGGGGGTTAAGGGAGGGGGGACCACCTAACCAATTCCTGTGGAGGGTTAGGGAGGATCATCTAACCAGTCCCTTTAGGCGGTTAAGGGGAGGACCATCTAACCAGTTCCCATGGGGGGTTAGGGAGACCCAGGTAGAATGAGGCACAGATGCTCTGTGCTTGAACCTCTGACTAGTGACTCTGCTCATCGGAACTCTGGTTTGTGGACTTTAAGGCACCTCTTCAGAAAACTCTGGAGGTTCTCCCCTACACACACACACACACACACACACACACACACACACACTCCTGACAACACTGAATCCAACAGAAGAGAGCTTGAACATTTCCATGAAAGTAAATGAGCATGCGTGTCGCTCCCAGAGTCTGGTGGGAAACCCCTGAGGACACCAGTGTTGAAGGTGAAACCGGACTCTGTTCATTCTGTAAGACCTCTGCCGCTGCGGTGCCTGACTCTCTGGGAGCCTGTCTCCATCTTCCATCTTCTCCTGCCTTCTTCCAAAGCTCGCCTGCTTTCTCCATTCCATTGTCCGTTCGCCCACAGCGTGCCGGGGACTCAGTTCTGTTTACATGACGTCGGTAAAGCACCTGCTTGTACGATCGCTGACATTCAGAAGCATGTCATGAGTGCGTCTGACAGCTGATTTTATTCACCAGCCCCTTCTGCTTCACAGAGCCCCAGGAGTTTGGATTCGTTAAGCTTGGCCTGCTTCCCCACCCCCCACCCCCAGATCCTACACTGAATCGGCAGCTGAGTTTTCCTTGGGCTGTAGTGACAGAGCCTGAGGAATCTTTCCTCTCTGCTTAGAGCACGAGGGACCCACGCAGGGCTTCTGGACACAATGGCAAGACGACGTACAGCTGCTTTTGACCTTACACATGTGCCATCCTCCTCTTTCAAAGGTATATGACCGATGGCGGGCTTGGCCTCTACACTCGTCGCCTGAACCGGCTTCCTGATGGGATGGCTGTGGTGCGAGAGACCCTACAACGAAATACCTCCCTGGGCCTCGGAGATGCTGACAGGTAGGCAAACTGCTCCCGGATTTAGCTGTAAGCAGAAGTCACTTGAGGGTGGCCTGCTTCTGGTCATGATCTTGAGAGAGTGGGTGGGTGTGCTCTTCAGCCCAAGGGAAAGTCGGGTGGCCCTGAGGTTGCACCTGCACTAAGAGCTGGTACAAAGATTAGCAGAGAGCTGCCGTGGTCTGTGGGTCTTGCTTGTATGTGGTGTAAGGTGTGTGTATTTGGTGGTGGTGCTGGGAGTGGAACCGGGGGCCTTATGGAGTCTGTGAGGCGTTCTCTACCACTGAGTTATGTCCTCGACGCTAGCTGCTGCTTCTGAAAGCAAGAGCAGAGTTCAGGCTTGGGTGGTTTTCTTGCTGTTGTAGCTGTTCCTCAGCACCTCTCAGCCAGCAGGCCCCAGGGATCTGCTCACTTCCGCTCCCATTAATCAGCTTTCTAGGCATGGTACCTTGAGACTTCCAGAAGGTCTCTGTGTAGAACAGAGGTCAGGCCATGCCTGAGGAGGTTTGGGCAAAACTGCCATCTGGAGTTAGGTGGTGAAGCTTAGGTATGGATGCAACGGACACAGTGGAGAACTGGCATTAATAGGGGTCGGTCAGAGACAAAATGAACCTATGTCCACACTACCATAAAGACTGAGTGTTTGGCATCAGGGTTTCTAGCCCTGACTCTGACTTAAACCAACTCCCTGGTCTTGAGCAAGCCAGGAAATGAGTGGTCTGGACTGTATGATTTGCCAGCTCTGATGTGCTGTCTTTCTGGCTCTCAGTGTACAGCTTGGGTACTCGTTAGCTGCGTGTTCAAGGGTGTTCCTGCTCACTTGACTTCCTTCCACGTCTGGGCTGGAGATGGAGTGGGAAACTTAGACACGAGCGAGCGATTTGAAGTTCCTGTGTGATTTTAGCGTGCCGCTCTTAGGTTCTGGGAAGCCGTGCTGTGAGACAGGGCCACTATCCTGCTGTTCTCCAAGCAGGCGAGGGACTAGAAAGATGACCCAGGGGTTAGCGTACTTGCTGTTCTTCCGGAGGAGTTTGATGCTGAGAACCCTTGTTGGGCAGCTCTCAAACCCCCTTAACTCCGGAGGGTCTGGCGCCCTCTTCTGGTCTCTGTGAGTACCTGCACACCACACACATTCCGCACACTGATACACACACACACACACACACACACACACACACACACACACATATTTTTCTTTTAAAAAATTCTAGGTGAGCTATGCAGCTCTATGGCTTACAACAGAGGAACAGGGCTACGTTGTAAAGAGACTAATACTGAAATATTGCCCAACAATGCAAGAGGAATCCTTGCAGTCTCTGGATCAGTGCTTCTCACTCTTCCTAATACTGCAATCATTTGATACAGTTGCCCATGCTGCAACCCTTTAATGTAGTTCCTCATGCTGTGGTGACCCCAACCATAAAATTATTTCATTGATACTTCATAACTCTAATTTTGCTACTGTTGTGAATCATAACGTAGATATCTATGTTATCCGATGATCTTAGGCAGCCCCTGTGAAAGGGTCTTTTGACCCCCAAAAGGGATCAAAACCCCCTAGTTGAGAGCCGCTGCTCTGGGGCAAGGCTAGAAAACCTAAGTAGGGGGTAGTGCTGAGCTAATTGTCAAGACCTCAGGATCTGGCCCAGTGTCTATAACTCAGCATATCTTCCTTTGAGTCTCCCGGTGTCCAGTGTGGTCATTTACACCAAGGATAACCAAAGTTTTTTACTAGAGCTCTGTCTAGAGTTAGCTTTTGTTTCTGCTATTCTATAAAATTACTGGTTTGAAAAAAAATTTATACAAACACTGAGGATACTTAGTTGGTTGAGTACTTACCCAGCATGCACGATCCCTGGGTTTGCTCCTCATTAGTGCATCCAAACAAACAAACAAACAGAAAAGTTGCTAGATGGTGGCACACACCTTTAATCCCAGTACTTGACAGGTAGAGGCAAGCAGATCTCTGTGAGTTCAAGGCCAACACAAAAATAGGGGGAAGGAAAGGAGGTGAAGGGAGGGCAGGACAGGGATTAGCTGTAGAAACTTCTGAGAGCTTCTCTTTTTATTTTTAATTTTTATGAGTATGGGTGTTTGCTTGCATGCCATGCATGTATGTGTATACACCATATGCATGCAGTAACTTCAGAGGCCACAAGATGGCGTCAGAGCCCCTGGAACTGGAATATAGGGGTTGTGAGCTGCCATGAGGGTGATGGCAATCAAACTGTGGTACTCTACAAGAGCAGTCTCTCAAACCCTGAGAACTTCGCTTTCTAAAGTGTAAACCCTGCGACTGAAATCTTTATAGTAAACTGCACCAGGAGAAAATCACCATCTGCAGAACTCCCCCTGGTGGGGTCAGGCTGTGTCCAATCTCTCTGCTTGTCCTCATGCTGTTGTGGTTGGATGGTATGCGTGTTTGCAGGCCTCACGAGGTCAGCCTCCCCCGCAGCAGAAGCCTCCGGGATGGCCATTTATCTAATGCTTCACTGGTGGACTAAGAAATCATCGTGCATGACAGCTGAGCCTCTCTTGCTTCTTTTTTGGAGATTCCAGGGTAGGATTGGAAAGACGGAAGCCATTTGTTCCGTCGCCTCATTTCAGCACCAAATGAACAGTCTCCCCATGCCCGGTATGATCATTT
>NW_004949174.1:1263412-1289584 GCF_000317375.1 Microtus ochrogaster | reverse complement strand
GGTATGATCATTTAAGGACTAAGCGGATTGCAAGCCAAGTTAACTCGAGGGGCGTGCGTTCTAGGTTACCAGCAGGGGTCTATTTGTATCCTTGTGGAACGGACTGACTTTCTGTAAGCCCCACAGCTGTTGTGAATAGACCGTGGGGATGCTGCTCTGCTGGCTAAGGGGACATAGCTGGGGTTTTATTTCTTTCTGTATGTGTATGCATGTTTGTGTGGGCGCACATATGTGTGTAGGTACATATGTGTGTGTGGATGGAGAGGCTCAAGAACATCAGGTATTGGTCCTCGGGCCGGAAGAGGGTGTCAGGTATCTGTCCTCTCTACCTGTGCCTTTGAGGCAGGGTCTCTCCCTAAACCTGGGCCTCTGGTTTTCTCAGCTAGGCAGGAAGCTGGCAAGCCCCGGAGCTCCTCCTCCCTTTGCTTCCCTGGGTGTTTACAAAGACAGCGTTTGATACACGAGTGTTTGCATCCAAACTCCAATCCTCATGACCTCACAGCCATGAGGTGTCTACCCAGGCCCTTTATGTTTCTGAGACTGGATTTCTCACAGACAAGTGGGCTAGGCTGGTGAGCTAGCAAGCCCCAGAATCCTCCTGGCTCTACCTCCCTGCATATGCTACATGACTATCAACGATCAAACTCAGGTCCCGATACTTGCAAGGCAAGCTCTTTCCTGACTGAGCTAGCTTTCCAGTCCTTCATTGACTTACAATACTCTGCAGATATCTCTTCCACTGGCCCCATGCTAAGGGAATGTTTCACAAAGTAGGGGGGGGGGGGTCTAACTGTACTATGGGAAATAGTTGTAAATGATAGGGAGCTGTTTCTTTTTAATATTTATATTTTAATTTTACTGCTTGCTGGAACTTACGGCCAGCATATCAAACCCATGGTTTTACAAACATTGTGGATGGTAAGAACTGCGTAGGTGTGGGACACTGACTGAAATACCAAGGGAGCCCACCACAGATGGTGAATATGCAAACTGGGGGACTCTTCTTTTTCATTTACAACACGAAAAGCAACGGTCTAAGAAGTAAGATCATTTCCAGGAAGCTTTAGGTAAAAGGAGAAATCCAAGTCCTTGTTTATGGTTGCATACATAAAGAGTAGACCACAAGAGACCTACTGAGGAAATGGGAAACGATGGGGAATTAGCCCCAGTTCGTTCTCAGCCAAGGAAAAGTGGCCCGCAGAGGGCAGCACACCCTGGGCTTAGGAAAGTCTCCAGCTCAGGACCACAGCTGACCCTGGGACTGGAACAGGATGCTGAGACCCCAGACTGGCTATTTGCAGCATGGCCTAATGTATCATTGGGGTCATTAAAGTCACTAGCAGGAATGTGTGTCTTCAGAGGCCTGGCAGACAGAAGCTTGTCAGTGTGAGTCTTTATGTCATCAGTCAGTTCTGAGAAATAATAAAGACGATAAACTCAAAATGCCAAGTTCCCTTGATCTCCTGTCACTCTTCAGGGCTGTCACCCTGGATCCCAGTCCCTCCCGATAGTGATCGGTGACTACATCCAGCCAGCCCGTGGAGGGAGGATCAGCTGGAACAGATGGAGGTGACTCGTTACATGTGATAGGCCCCAGATAACAGATCGCAGGGCACTTGGCGAGGAGGGAGAAGTGTGAAATGCAGGGCTGAGAGGCTGGCTGTCCCTCAGATGGTCTCTGCAGGGAGCACTGTGTCCCCTGAACATGGCGGTAATGCTCAGATTCTAGCAAGTCAGGTGCTTTCTGAACAGAAAGCTCAGCAGAAAGTTGCCACTTGTGTGTCTCTTCTCGGACGCTGCAAAGGTCCTGTGTCCAGGGATCTTGACAATCCTTGTGGATTAGTAGGCAAGGGACTTGGAGGAACACTTAGACAGACACTCCTCCCTGCTGGCCCTTCCGGGTCACACTGTGTCAAGAGAACCGGACTCGATGTGTACTTTAGCCCCTGACCCTGGCCTTCAAAGCCAGCCCGGCTCCCACTTGAATTGAGAAGCTGTTGTAACAGCAAGACTCAGGGTAAGAGGCAAAGCCAAGCCCAGCTCTCTTCCTGAGAGCACCAGAAACCCACACCCTGCCAGGATGTGTGACTTACAGAGAACAAAGCAACCATTCTGCACCCAGCAGCCCCCGGATCGGGCCTTGGCCTCCTTGCAGGTTCAGAGTAGGGACACTGAGAACTCTGGCTGTCATTTTGTGGCCTGGGTTAGAGGAAGAATTGATGACATCAAAGTCTGACGGCCCATCTTTTTAGTAATGTCGGAAGTCCAGGGCTACCAGAGTTTACCGAGACTCTGAAGTCCTCCAAACACCTTACCTTTCTCGGTCTTTGCTAACAGCGGTATGGTTCCTGCACTAGTCGTTATCGTTTTTATTTTAGTTGTCTGAGACAGGATTGCGATGTAGCTCTCACTGGCCTGGAACTCGCTTTGTCCATGCGGCCGACCTAAGGGCACAGTTGAAGGCGCTGCTCACCACATGACTGCTCACCACATGACTGGCGGGGAAGCAGAGAAGCAGGAAGAAGGCGGAGACAGGCTATGCCTTCAAGTGCAGGCCTCCAGTGGCTGGCCCACTTCTTCTAGTCAGACCCCGTCCCCTAACAGCCCGTTCCGTGTGACCACATCAGATGAGTCCATCCATGAAGAAGCTAGTGTGCATGTGTTGCTGTTACCTCTTCACAGCAGGGCCAGCAGCGAGCCGCCACACAGGAGTCCTCGGGCCACCATAACAGGAGGCTCTCTACCTGCAGGTGGAAAGCCTCTCCCTCTCTCCCTCTCTTCCCCTCTCTCCTCCCACTCCATCCTGTTCCCACCCCCATCCTTTCATTCTTCCTTCTCCTTCCGAAGGCCAAGGGCCCCTGTCACCCCCAGTGATGCCCGTTTTTCTCTGTGTCCTGCACACAGGCCTACCCCCGACCCAGAAGCTGGTCTGTCCTCTTCCTTGGGCTCCCTCCCCATCCATTCCATGCCCCAACCCTTTCCTCCGTTCCCTCCTGGGAGAGAGTGAAAGTCACACTTTCAAAGCCCATAAAAGGGGCCTTGGAGGCAGATCTCTATTTCCGTTGTAACAGGGTGATAATTACCACACTGGCCTTCCTGGAGGGCCCCCCCAGTCTGCCCCTGCCACTGGCTTCCTTTTCCGAGGCCACCTGGGTTGAACAGGGGGGCGGTGATGACAGGAAGCAAACCGCCTGCACCTTAAACGGCAGCGGGCAGTGGAGGAATTCTCCAGAGGGCTGTAAAGGGCTGGGAACCTACAGGCTGCCAAGCCTGCAGCCTTGCCTCTGCCAGCAGTGTTCTCGCTTAGAGAGGGCAAGAGGGGTGTGGTGGCCCAGTGAGACACTCCCCTCCCTGACACAGCTGAGAACAGAGCCAGGATCCCAAAAGACACTTTTTTTTTTTTTGTAAACGGTGCCCTTCCAGCCGCTGTTGAAAGAGAAGCTTTGTGGGAGGTGAGGTAGAGAGATGATGCAGAACTTAGCAGCACCGGCTGCTCTAGCCAAGACCTTCAGTTCCCAGCACCCACATGGTGGCTAACGACTGGACTGTCTGGAGTCCAGTTCCAGGGGACCGGATGATGCTTTTCTCTGGCCTCCAAGGACACTGGACGTGAACGTTCTGCACAGATATACTTGCAGGCAAATGTTCATACGCATAAAAGTAATTTTTAAAAGATAACTTGAGCACAGATAGAAGGGTGAAAACTGGAATGAGGGGCCCAAAAGAAAAGGCGAGAATTGGGAAACTTCCTCTCTTCTCAGTCCCCCAGCCACCCAAAGCCTAGATCCTGAAACCCAACCAGAGTATGCCCCACAGGAGAAAATAACTTCCTGTGACTGAACCGAGGGGTCTTGGAAAGTCCTGGTGTCAGTCAGGATAAGTCAGGTTATGCTGTATAACAAGCAGCTCCAAAACTTCTCACCCTTACCATCTGGTCACTGTAGAAGGTTGGGTTGTTCGTGGCTCTGACTGGGAACCAGGGTGCCAGAGGGACTGTTGTTTCAACTGAGAATTGATACTCCCCATGATGAGGAGATGGCAGGTGTGATGAGCCACACATCTCTAAAAGCCTTGGGGTGACCGTGTTGACCGAAGGGAGTCATTTGGCTCCACTTACATTCCCTGTGAAGGGAAGTATAGAACCACCGAATGTGAGTCAGGAGAGCAGAAAACACACAGTGACTTACACTGTCTCACTACCTGGAGTGACATGGACTTTATATCCCCACCCTTCCCATCCTGGATCTAATCCTGCACGACCCAATGCATTGCCTAGTTACTGTGTATTAGCTCCAGGGTGACTGTGTGTCCTCTTTGTTCCTCTGTGTGGCGGAAAGTCCTCAGATGAGGAAGATGGTAGCTGCCTCATGCTATGCTGTATGTCAGCATGACAGCAGAGAAGAGCAGGAGACTGAGCATTTACTGAGCGGTTACTGTGTACTGGGTCCTTGGAGTCTAAATATGAGCAGGACGCAGTCCTTATGTGCAAGAAGTTTATAGTCAGGACATGACACCAAGTGCTAGCAAGATGGGCAGCCATGTGCGCCCCGTGGTTCTCCTGTGGGGGTTCATTATTTTGACACGTGGCAGGAATTGTTTTTCTGGTGGTTACAGAGATTCTTCAGGGTCAGCAAGATGGCTCAGTGGCTAAGAGTGCTTGCTGTCTAATGCCGCCTCCCTGAGTTTGGTCCCCTTCTAAGAGTGGGAGAAAGGGAAAAAACCTCCACAAAGTTGTTCTCTGTCCTCCAGACAGACACGGAGGCTCACCTGTCTTAGTTACTATTGCTGTGATGAAATACCATATTGGGAAGGAGTGTTACAAGGAGGGGCTGCTTGTTCGTCCTGGCTGCTTGTTCGTCCCGGCTGCCCGGCTAGCTTAGCCCCGAAATAACCACAAAGAAATTGGTTCTAGCCATGGCACTGCCTCAGCCTCCTCTCTCTGCACCCCATTTTTTTACCTGCTGATAGACCTAAGACGTTTAACGTCTCCTGGCTTCTTCACGCCAGTGTTCTTTTTTGTTGTTATTATTGCTGTTTTTCGAGACAGGGTTTGTCTGTGTAGTTCTGGATGTCCTGGAACTCACTCTGTAGACCAGGCTGACCACGAACCCAGAGATCCACCTGCTTCTTTGAGTGCTAGGAGTCTAGACCAGGCTGGCCACAAACCCAGAGATCCGCCTGCTTCTTTGAGTGCTAGGAGTCAAGGCATGTGCCACTATCGCCTGGCCAAGCCATTGTTCTTGAAGACTGAGTTGACAAAGTGATTTCTGGAAAGAGCTCAGCCCACGTGGAGGGACATCTCAAACTCACCCTGCTCACACGTTATGATCGCATGTGTTACCTTGTGGCGGTGCTTCACATGGGAGCTGGGTTCTCCACTGAGTTCCTAGACAAGTCTAGACGTGAGCTTGCTATCGCTGCCTTGCTGAGCCCACCCCACACCCACCCCCGTACCCCGCTCATCTGGGAGGACATGTGGAATGTGCATCTTCACGGGGATTCACTGCTGAAGGCGGGGACACGAGAAGGCCTGTCTGTGGCTGATGAATCAGAGTGAGATCCCCTACAGGAGTGAGGAAGGACAGAGCTGTGCCTACAGTAGTGGCCTTTGGACCTATCTGAGATGTTGGAATAAAAAAAAAAAAAACCTGTCAAGCATTGAAGCAGCTTCTATTTCAAGAAGAGCTAAGAGGTGAAGTTCGCAAGGTTAAAGTCTTATTTTCATCAAGGTGACAAAATCTTAAGTCGCTGGTAAGATAACTCTACTAGAGGTGTTAGGATGGTCTTTTAGCCATTGCTCTGTGTGGACTGCCTGCCCCCAGCCTTGGGGTGGTCAGCGCTTACCAGGAAGTATGCCGCTTTCCTTACACTGTAAAGGTCTACATGACAGACACACTACCTAGTACACCAGGCTTCCTGTGGCAGCAAGCAGGAAGGAGCAAAGTCTGGTGGCATCTGGTGGCATCTGCTTACAATCCAAGTACTCAGAGGTTGAAATGGGAGGACCACAAGTTCAAGGCTAGCCTGGCCTACATAGTCTATCTAAAAGGGGGGAGATGGAGCCACAGGGCTCCAACCCTTCCTCAAGGGGGAGCCCACAATGTACTTGGTGGCTCCTTAGCTGGCAGGTGTCACCATCCCTGGACTGTTCCAACCTACTGCTGTGTACCGCTTTCTCCTTGGAAGTTTCAAGAGGGGCAGTCCTAGTGCAGCTCCAGCCAGGCTCTTCAGTGGCTCAGAGAAAAGTTGTGTCCCACGCAAGGGTGTCTCAGAGCTGCTTCCAGACAAGGGTGCAGCATCTCCTTCAGCTTGGCTGCTAGGTGGCCAGCCAGCACTTCCACCCTGGTCACTCGAGCCGACCCCTCCCATCGCTGGGCCGTTGTTGTTGCTTTAAAGACAGTCCCAGGAAGACACTGGCTCACTCTGACTTATCCCATGAATCCCCGCTGCTCAGTGATACAGAGTGGCCTGCGGTGAGCTCTGAGGTTGTGTGGAGGTCGTTAAGTGGCCGCTGGAGGAAATGAAAGATGGCGTGGATCAGTGGATTCCAGCCTCGGCTCGCAGGTATCTGTCCTCACGTCTCCCTGTGGCTTGCCTTGAGGTTAGGGCAGAGGGAGTCACAGCCCTTCGGTTTCTTCAGGAAAGAAGAAACCCTTCAGTTTCTTCTCAGGCAAAATCACTCTTAGAAACATTCAAGGTTTATTTATTGTGTATACAGTGTTCTGCCTGTATGTATCTCACCAGATCTCACTAAGGGTGCTTGTGAGCCACCATGTAGTTGCTGGGGATTGAACTTAGGACCTTTGGAAGAGTTGTCAGGACTTTTAACCGCTGAGCCATCTCTTCAGCCCCGTGTCATATCAACTTTTATCGGGTACAGATGTGTCCAATGGGTCTCATGATCTCTTCTAAAATTTGGGTGCAGGAAGCCCGTTGAGTGCTCACAGATCTAGCTCGCACTAGCTGGATCATTCTCTTCGTCCTCCCTCCCTCCCTCCTCCCCTGTCCTTTCTCCCCCTTTTCCTTCTCTTTCCCTCTTCCCCCTAGAAGTGATGAGTAACTTCCTGGCTTCCTCCATCCAAGGAACCCTGATAAACTCAGCTCCTGTCTGCCCTGGGATGCCTCTTACCCAGACCCCAACCCTACAGAACCTCGTATCGTTCAAGGACCCCATGACTGGTTCATAGTTCTATAGTCACTTACCTGCCATAGGGGATCAGCTATGGCTGCAGAAAGGCATGCTGGGTATAGTGAGGGCTCAGGCTGGGCTTTTCAGTGGGAGGAAGCTGGATGCTAACCTTGTTGACTGTCTTTGCTTTTGCACGGAGCCTTGCTAGCCTCGTGGCAAGCAGTTGCTGCCCGGGTGTTGAATGAATGGATATTAATAAGACCATCAGTGAGGTTACTGAATTTTCTGCTTCCTTCCCCATTTTCCATCTAGGTCAAGTCTTATAACAGTCTCCCAAATATACTGCAAACCCTTCTACTCCGCCCTCACACACCCTGCAGCAGCATGGGGCATTAGTATCTCTCCGGAGCGCTCTCACTGTGGCCTTCAGATGACAGATTCTCTGTCCAGCTACTATGTAACCTTCCTAGCACACTCCAGCACTCCCGTGCCCTGCCTGAGGCTTCACTGCAGTGGTTCCCACCTCACAATGAAGGCAAGGCGGACTCCACAGTGTGTGGCCCCCGAGGTGGTGCACTCTGGATCCTCAGTAAATGGATGTCTAGGAGGCTCCTCTTGGGAGTGATCACAGACACAGCTTACTACCATTTTTAGAAAAATGGTTCTGTGAGTTCGAGACCAGCCTGGTCTACAGAGCTAGTTCCAGGACAGGCTCCAAAGCCACAGAGAAACCCTGTCTCGAAAAACCAAAAAAAAAAAAAAAAAATGGTTTCATTGCTGGAGAGATGGCTCAGAGGAGAGGTTAAGAGTACTGACTGTTCTTTCAGAGGTCCTGAGTTCAGTTCCCAGAAACCACATGGTGGCTCACAACTGTCTGTAGTGGGATCTGGTGCCCTCTTCTGGCATAAAGCTGTATGTACATGCAGATAGAGCACTCATCTACATCCAAGAAGACGAGGGGGGGATAGGAAAAATTGTTTCAACCATGCCCTGTCCTACTCCAGACTTCAAGCTGTGTGTTCTCCATCCAGGAGCCTTGTAGTGGCTGCTACCTCGGGCTTCCAGCTACATCTGGAGGCCAGGTGGGTGAGCTAACCTGAGTCTCAACTCTGTTTTCCTCATGGGAAGCTACAAAGGTAGTGGGAGACCATGCCAGTATAAGGTTAGTGAGTGCCTCCATCCTCAGCAGCCGGTGCCATTTGCTGATGGGTTAGAATGCCTGCTACCCAGTGCTGTTTGGTAATGGATTAGAGAGCCTGGAATCCATTGGTGATGGATTAGAAGGCCTGTGCCATTCAGTGATCAATCAGAATGCATGGCAGCCAGAGCCATGGGGCACTAAGTTCGATTGCTGAATTCCCAGATGAGAACAGAAGGGCACCGGAAGCTGAAGCCACCACTTCGGAAAGCCAACTTCTAAAATGGACCCTGCAAACCCCAGACCCAGCCGTGTGGGTACAATGTCACTCATCCCCCCCCCCCAGCTCTGGCCCACCTGCTGCTGGAGTAGAAACAGAAACTAGAAGGCCCGAGACCCCCCCAGGGGTCACCAGCAAAGGCTAAAGAACACCGTCAGGCAGGAGGTCCGCTCTCACTCCCCCTACTCCCGCCCCCCACCCCGCCCAGGGCCACATGTGAGGTGCAAACCTGCTAAAATCCCCAGCAGAGGTCTTGAAACAGAACATGAAAGGGTTTATGACCCTGTAGACTTGAACTTCTCTCCATGCCAAGCTATAATTCCAGCTCTTTGGAGCAAAAGATCAGAACCATAATTTGAGGAGGGCCTCCGAACAGGCCCTGATTATGTTTCTCAACAAGCTGAGGACGAAGCTGCCTTGGGGAGGGACTGGAGGAGGGAGGCTTGGTGTCTGGCTGGAGCAATTAAATGTAGCTGGCTTCTCATTTTAAACAAAGGCCCCCAGGAAGCCTCCAGAGGGCTGAGGTCTTAATGAACTGGAATAAAAGGGTGGGAAGCAGGGTCTGCAAGCTGAGGAGCTCTGTGGGGAGACCCAGCTTGAATGTCCCCTGCAGGAATCTTGGGGGGAGGCCTCCCCGAACAAGGAGTACTTGTCACGCTGATGGGCTTGGCCTCTCTGGAGTCTCTTCAGAGAGCTGGCACATGGCTCGAACCTGGCACCTCTGCTCTTGTTCCTTGGCTGCCCTTAGTGTCAGCCACTGTCCTGTATGCCAGCCCTGTCATCAAACGTTGCCCCGGCATAGTCTGTGGCCCTCAGACGAAGACCTTTTTTTTTTAAGATATATTTATTTATTATGTATACAATATTCTGTCAATGTATGCCCGCACGCCAGAGGAGGTTGCTGGGAATTGAACTCAGGACCTCTGGAAGAGCAGCCAGTGCTCTTAACCTCTGAACCATCTCTCCAGCCCCCAGATCTGACCTTTTAAAAAGCCTTTGGTGCTCCGTGTCCCAGGCTGCATAAAAGGCCTCCCAGCCTGGCTCTGCCACCTCTCCTGTCTCAGCCTGGGGTACCAAGCGCTTCTGATGGCTTTGCAGGCTGCAACCCTGACAAGTCATGCATTTCCCCTTGCTTGGGCCCTTGCCCTGGGAGCAAGGTTAGCTTTGGTTAGCACGGGAATCCTGTCATCACTTCCCTCCCCTGATGCCTACAAAGGAGCCTGCATTGTCCTTTATTTTAACTTCTAACCTAACCTTGAATCCTTTCCTATTTTTGTAATGCTAGACTTGGAGACCAAGACTATTTTACTTGCTGTTGGGTTCCCTAATACAGGCTCTGACAAGTAGCAGACTAGCTGAGGTGACTGAGGCTGTGGCTGTGCCACCTGTCCTAAGCGATGCATGCTACTGTCATCTTAGAAACAGCAGACATTTACTCTCTCAGAAGGCCCAGGCGGGAGCCAGCATGGGCGGTTCTGGCAAGGGCCCTCCTTCTTCCAGCCTCTGTAGTAGGAGCAGTACAAGGGAATTTAGAGTCCTTTGAAAGGCTGCTAATCCCTCCCATCCCAAAGACAGCTGCTACCTGCAAACACTCCCATGCCAGGGTTAGGCTTAAACATGAGCTATTCAGTCCACAGTCCTTCCTCATCAGGACTAGCAAACACTGTGGATCAATCAGCCTGGTGTGAGGGACTGTGCTGGGGATATGGGGACATGGAGGGCAGACTGGAGCTGTCTTCTGAGATACCAGTACCCTCTGCCTGGCTTACCAACCTCTCCCAGGTTGGGAGTTGCCAAGGGAAGGGTCTGAACACCCAGATCAAGTGTCAGGACAGGGGGATGGAATGTTTCTACGAAAGCTGCCTCAGACCTTGTTAAACAAGTCGGGGGAGGTGAAGCAGTTCAGGTTGAGTGGGGAGGGCTTGAGAAAAGACAAGATCCCATCCTGGGAGTTCTGCTCTGGGAAGAGGCCGTCCCATCTTGGATGACACTTTATCTCACTGGATTGATGTTTTCCCACACACACCACCTCTGTGTGTGTTGGGGGGCGGGGGAGGAGAATAAGCCCCTCCCCGCATCTGGGAGCCCACTATGTCCGAGGTGTCTCTGGAGAGAAGCCTTCCAAAAGCAGACCTTGATAGACAGAGGCAAATAGCTGACTTATTCGCAGGTGTCCTGGAGCCCCCTGCATTAGAACCTCCACCTCCTAATGATTAAACACTATACAAACACTGAGTGACCAGCTCTCAAAGTCAGTGGGCTGCGAAGCCAAGAAGGCATGGCTCTCCCAGCAGCTGGGAGGAAGCCAGGTTAGAGAGCTGCTTTCTATGCTAAGCAACACAGCCTCCAACTGGAGCCCAGGAGATCACTGACGAGAAATGGAATTAGGAGTTGGGGGATGGGTCCTGAGGTTGGACAAGGTAGGGATAATAGCCCTTCTTTCCTGCCTGTGCTGGGTGACTAGGAACGACAGCTGGCGATCGGTGGCCTGGATTGAGGTGAGCTCTGCACACATCCATATACCCACTTCTGCAGGAAAGATGGTGCCCACTAATCCCCAGTTAGATGGTCCAGCTGACTTGGGGAGGCTAGGTTATGAATCTGGAGTCACACAGAAAGCAGGTCTGAGAAGCAGCAGCGCTAAGGCTGGAGAGATGGCTCAACCACACCTGCTGCTGTGATTCTGTGTCAACAGCCCAGGGTGAACGCAGAGGCCTCTGCTGTTCCTAGCTGCCCCAAGTGACTTGAGCCTAGGCCTTGCCTCCTTGAGCCATTCGCTCACTGAATTTAGATGTTCTTGTTACAGTTTTGGCATAGTGTTAATCGTGTCTACTTACTACTGGATCATACAGTGGACTCATGGGAAGTTGGGGTTCTAGAAAAGAATCTCCAGCCTTGCTTGTTGGTGAATCCTGGGGCTCCCTAAACCCCAGAGGCTAGCCAGAATCCCCCAGTTCCAATGGCAGTTGCTACTCTTCTGCCTAAGTCCTCTCCATAGTCAGGCATAAGGCTTGCTCTTTCTTTTGTGTGTTCCCAGACAGATATGAAAAGCCAGAAGGAAAGCCTACCCAAGTTAAGATGACCTGGGAAGAATCCTGAGTTTTAGAGCCGGGGGTCCTAGTGTAAGCCGAACCTTTTCTGGCTTCCATTTTCCCTGCTGCTTTAAGCACCACAGGGTCATGGAGCTAGCCAGACCCCCCAGGAGCCGACAGTGTGTAGACACAGAGCCTGGACGAGTGGAGTCATGCTTGCATGTAGGGAAGGGCCACCCAGTGTGAGTGAAGCCCAAAACTGGAGGCTCTAAGGCCAACAATCCGATGTCCCTTCTGGCCTGGTCAATGCTCCTTCTTACAGCGCTTCCTTCCAAGAAAGGTTCAGCCTGGCTGTCCCCTTAAGTTGCCATAAGTGAGGGTTTCCTCTTGCCTTGATGTAAGACTTTGAACCAAAATGCAATTAAAACAAAGGCTTGGGGTGCGGGAGGTGGCTGGTTGGTTAAGTATCTCGCTGTACAAGTATGAGGACCCCCGTTCAGCTCTCCAGCTCCCATATAATAAGAGGTGGGCCTAGCACACACACATACCTCTAATCCCAGCACTAGGCAATCAGAGACAAAAGGAGGGTTCTGGGGTGTCCTGGTCAGCAAGTCTAGCTGAAGCTGTGAGCTCCAGGGTCAGTGAAACACGCTGTCTCAAAAATGGAGGTGAAGAAAAGCAGAGGCAGACACTTGCTACCAACCTCTTGCATCCACGCATCTGTGTGTGTGTTACCTCCATGCATGTGACCACATACAACACATGCACCAGTGCACATACACACAACATAAGGAAAAGCTCTAGCATGGATTATAACAGCTCATGGGCTGAAGTCCCTGTTCAGCCACACAGTGACCAGGTGACTCAGTGCAGCAGTGCATTGTGGTCCCAGGGGGGCCAGTTTTCCTACAACAATCCCAGCACAGGGCAGTTAGCCCTAGGAAGGAAGTCTCAGCTCCCAAGCAGGACAGGTGGAGGTGTCTCTTGATTTATTCTCACTGGACTACAGGCTGGCTGGGAGCAGAGAATCTCTGTCTTTCTTAACCCTTTATACACCAAAGCCTGAGAGATAACCGCTCTGTGATTTCTGGTCATGCCACTCGGTGGTCCAGGGCAGTTGTGCTGTGTCAACTCTTGCATAGTCAGTGTAACCTTCAGTGTTCATGTGAAGAGTTGAATGGGGCCTGAGAAACTCTCACAATGCAGTATCACCAATAGCAGTCAGTAAGGCAATGCTAGCTACAGCAGCTAATGCTTGTGTCTTAGTTAGGGCTTCTCTGGCTGTGATGAAACATCAGAAGCACAAGCAAGTCGGGGGTGGGGGAGGAAAGGGTTCATTCAGCTTATACTCGCACATCACAGGTCATCAGCAAAGGACGTCAGGACAGGAACGCTAGCAGGGCAGGAACCTGGAGGCAGGAGCGGATGCAAAGGCCGTGGAGGGATGTTGCTTACTGGCCTGTTCCCATGACTTGCTCAGCCTGCTTTCTTAGAGTAGCCAGGACCACCAGCCCAGGGGCGGCACCATCTACAATGGGCCCGGCCGTCCCCCATCAGTCACTAAGAAAATGCCTTACAGCTAGATCTCATGGGGGCATTCTCTCAATTGAAGTTCCCTCCTTTCAGATAACTCTAGTTTGTATCAAGCTGACCTAAAACTAGCCAGCACAGCCTGTGTGGTGCACACACTGTGAGTACTGAACTGCAACTTTAGCCCCGTCACCGCTCATTTTAAAGAGGAGGGAACCACTGTTCAAAGAGGCTAAGTTACGTGTATGCAGTTGGCGGTGGAGCTGGGGTCAGAACCCCTGGTCTCCAGTGGTGATTTCATCTCCTGTCTCAGAAAGCTGAGATGAAGAGGCTACAGAGAGTCAGCTTACAGACTCTCTTCCACACGCTGCTGTTACAGAAACAGAAGAATCGGGTCATCAAGGAACGTGGCGGCGCATCTGCGGGCGCGGGGTGCGGGCTGGTGACTTTGCCGAGGCGCAGGAGAAACTGTGAACCACTTCCAACACCCCCGACACGGCTCCATCTGTCTGCACTGACTGGGTGGGCTGTGTTATTTCCACCGAAGAAGCTGACCTGTTCCCCCTTGGAAAGTGAGAGAAATGCCAAGTTAGAAACGACCCTCAAGAGTTTAAATTTAGCCATCAGCATGTGCCATGTACCTAAGGCACCAGAAGATGGGTGTGACAGGTTGTCTGGGTGACAGAAGCCAGTCCTTGAAAGGCAGGGCAGGCTCGCCGTAGACCTGCATCTCCTGAAGTGTGAGCTGAAGCAGCTAGAGTGGAGGTGCAGGATGCACAGCCACCACCACCACCATCAAGGCTGCCACGGTGATGACACCGATGACATTGGGACAAGCTGCTGTGACGTCAACATCTCTATCCTCTGGCTCCTCACCATTGTCCTGTTGGGCTGTGGTGCTGTTTGGGACTTGGAATAATATTTTCAGGTGGGAGGAGAAAGCAATGAGATTTTAGCACATTGCTGTGCCAAAGGTATCTCAACAACGTCCTCATTTGACTCGTAGTTCAAGATTCTGGTGGCAGAATCTTAGTTACATTTATCTACAGTCAAGAAACAGAGAGAGAGGAGGGGGAGGAGAGGACACACAGACAGACAGTGAGGTGAAAGTTGGTGCTTAGCTAACTTTCTCTCTCTCTCTTTTTAAATTCCATGTAGGACTGCAGTCCCTGGCACAGTGTTACCAGTATTCAGGCTTCATCTTCCTTCCTTGGTTAAACCTTTTTGGGTATACCCCTATGGACACACCCAGAGGTATATTTCACAGTGATCCTAAATTCAGTCCAGTTGACAGTGAAGGTTATCCATCTCAGTTCATGCACTGCTGGGCGACAGTAGATGTGAAATGGTGGGGAGCAGAAGACTTAGCCTATGCATCTGAGGCTTCAACCAGCCAGAGGGTGTGTGCTAATCAGTGTTCATCTGCCTCTAGGTCTTTTCTCTCATTCTGGATTCAAGGAGAATCTTCTCGATCCTCCTCTACAGTTTCTGGGGGTCTGGAAACGTCCGACAGCTTTTCCACTCTGTGGCAGCTGGCAGAGCTTTAGAGACACAAGCAACACCACCCTCATGATCCCTGTCAGTCTAACCCTGAGAGAGGAGAGCCAGAGAGTTTCTGAGAGATGGGGACTCTATGGAGATTGCATACCCGGGCAGTGTCCAGGCAGCAATCCGCAGACCTCGGCAGTGGGGGAAGCGGTATGGGAGGAGACTAAATTTAGCTGCATGTACTTCTTTTTCTGCATCCTGTATCTCGGATCTACTTGGCAGTTGAAAACTTCTCAGATCTCTCTTCTGTCCCCTGCTTATTTTGCTAGATAAACCATTTGAGCAGAATGATTTGTGTGCCTGTACTTGCTAGGCTGTTTTGGCATGCCACAAATATTTTTCAATAGGATAACGCTGGAAGCATTTTTATTCCCTTAAAGTGATTTGGTTGAATTGAAACGATATGTTTCTTTACTGTTTTGTTTGTTTGTTTGTTTTATTTCGTTTTGTTTTTAAGATAGCATGTTTCTATAAAACCCTAGCTGTCATGGTGTTCACTATATAGACCAGGCTGGCCATGAACTGGCAGAGATCTGCCTACCTCTGCCTCTGCCTCTACCCTCTGAATGCTGGATCATTTCTTTTTTTATTATGTGTGTGTGTATGCATGCACACTCGTGGAAGTCAAAGGGCAATATGCAAAAGTTAGTTCTTCTCTTCCACCATGTCGGTCCCACAGAGCTCATTCAGGTCATCAGGCTTGGTGGCAAACCCATGGAGCCATTACTTCCCACATTGTTCACTGGTACAGGAGTTTTACATCCCCACACAGAAGCACAGGCATCCCTGAACGACCCCCTGCCTTTGTGGTGGGGATTTGGAATTAATGGTCTGTGATGGAAAGAACCAGAGGTGAAGCCATAACCATATTTGAGGGTTGACAATCTGAGGTCTAGCCTTGAATGTATCACAAAACTGTGTGACTTGAGGCAAGGCACTTCCTCTCTTCCTGGGCACACACTGGGAATTTACCTGAAGCACCTCCAAATCAACCCTGTGCCCAGTTTGGGATTTGACCCTTGAGCACTAATGCAGAAGGCAGCTTCTTGGCAAACTCCATGTTGTCTGAGGTGGGAAGCAGAGTTGGGTTAGCCTTCCTGGTAGCCAGGGATCCTGGTGGTGCTTGGGCTTCCCATGAGATCGGGCGCCTTCTCACCCCACCCCCACCACACCACCTTACAGTTCACTCCTGGAAACCCTGTGTCTCACCTCTTAGCCTTTGCAGGGTCCTCTCCTCCCTTATCTCATCTCTCGGGGACTCACATCAAATGTCATCTTCTCTACATAGCTTTCCCTGACTGCTTTTCGCCAAACACCAGGTCACGTGTCCTGTCCTCCTAGGACCCTTGTCTTCATCAAAGCACCAACAGTGTCACCCTCTAAGGGTCTGCCCCTCGCCTCTCACTGGTCATCTTGAGGGCATGGACCGTCTTATACACCATCCTGGGCACCTCAGCTGTCTATCTGTGCCCCTCCCCTTTGCCACTGGGAAGGACCGTCCCTGTGCTGTCCTAATTGAGAAGACATCTGTTAACACTCCATGGTTTCAGAAGCAGCAGAAAGACATGGGGGTCCTTCTACAGAGATTTAAATCAGAGTCTGCATTGGTTACGTTCTTGTCCTGATACCTGACAGGAGGCAACATGAGGAAGGACTTACTGTGGCTTGCTGTTTTGAGGGGATGCTGTCAATCAAGATAGAGAAGGAAGGCCAGGAGATGGCTGCTCCTAAGTAAAACTTAAAGCTGCCTGTTCATACTTTAGAGGACCTAGAAGTCGAGAAGGAAGGGACAGGAAATAGGGGCTGGGTTATAAACCTCCTGGCTTACCCCCAGTGACTACTTCTTCCATTGAGGTTGACTTCCTAGAGATTCCACAGCTGTCCCTGTGTAAACGGCACTGCCAGCTAGGAACTAACCGTTCAAACACGTGAGCTTGTGGTGAGCCTTTCTCCCTGAAAGCACCACAGAGCCTCTTGTAAGCCTGTCTAGTCTGTATATGAGACCCTAACACCAGAATGCTTAGGTCCACTGGTTGAAGCGGCACGAACCCCGCAGTGGAAGCCTGGTTTCAGTCTGAGTCAGTGTCTTCCCCTCCTGGGTTAGACACGGTTCTCCCTTCCCAGGTGTGCTTGCAAGGGGTAGCGGGCTCTTTTTATTTTCACAGGTGAATTTTAAAAGCCAAACCTACCTTATGCTTCCTGGACCCTAGCAGCTGTGGCTGCTATCAGGAAGCAGACACACCTCTCATTACCGCTAATTGCAGTCCTCCCACTCCAGCAAGGGGCTCCAGGTCCAAGCTACCAGGTTCTGTGACTGGTGACCTGCTTTATACTCCTGGCTCAGTGGATCCATTACAGTGTCTTCCAGGCAGCTGCTCGAGGTAAATTAATACCTGGAGGTCTTTTTCCTTCTCTGGGAAATGTTAAGTATTGTAACAGGCTTTCATTTAAGGCTGTGCGAGGCTTAGTTCACCAGCTTGCTATTTGGAAGTTCTAACAAAACACCTTTATGAATAGCGACTGTAATACCCTTAATCCGCTAAACTTCCTGACATTTCAAGCAGAGTGGATTGCTGAGAAAGAAATCAGGCTCGCCCATCTCTGTGCATTCACCCTGCCTGGGGATCTTCACTAAAGTACTTGGTACGACCCAGGAAAGACCAGGACATCCCACACACTTGCTCCAGTTTTTAAATATCTACTATGATTAGCATCTTTTCTGAGGGGGCAGGGGAGTTCCAGGTATGGTTTACTTTCTTTAGTGTGGGGGTAGGGGACAGAGGAGTGCACACATGCCACAATGCCCCATGAGTGAAGGGCAACCTGTAGGAGTTGATTTTCTCCTTCTGCCATTCAGGTTCCAGGGATCAAATTCAGGCCATCAAACTGGCAGCAAGCAACTTTACCTGCTGAGCCATCTTTCTGACTTCCCTGTAGTCTTTTTTTTAAAAAAAAAAAAAACAAATTTTGGAGCCACGTGGTTTCCTTCTTTGCTAGAAACAAAAGCATATGCTTTATTTGAAAACAGGAGAAATGCAGAAAAGCAAGCAGTAGGACTTGAAGAAAAAGGTCGATACCGCCTGACTCAGAGACCCGTTGCTTGCCAGTGCTTCCCCCATGCCCTATGTCCCTGCGTTTTATTTTACAAGCTTAGCCATTTCTACTCATCGGCTCTGAGACAGGGCCACTAGCCTAGTCTCTGGGTTGCACTCAGCTCCCTACAGAGCTGAGGATGACCTTGAACTTCTGATTCTCCTGTTTCTACCTTCCAGGGGCTGCTGTCATTTCTCCAGCAGGCACCGTGAGCCTTGCACCAAGCTCTTCACGTGCATGGTGGCTTTATTTATTTATTTACCTCTAAAAGTAGGGTTCCCGCCCCCCACTCACCCTCATGGTTCAGTTGATGTTGCCGAGAGGCACCTGCCCAATCAGCTCGGCAGAGCTGGGACTCGAACCTGGGGAGTGTGGCTCTGAAGTCCTTAAATTCAACTACCACTTTATTAACCTGGGGGAAATGAGAGCTGTTTTATAACTTGCTTGTCGGCAGGTACCTCGAGGCTACTACGGGAGTATATCTTGTCAGAATTCCTTAGTTTCATTTTTAAGAACCATACAGGTCTCCATTCAGTGAGGAGCCACCCTTTGATTAACTTTTTCCTACTGGGGGTGTTCTGGATGTTTCTTTTAGCCCTGTTGTTTTTAAACAATGCAAAGGCCATTGTTTGAGATGGATGTATGCCCGCTAGTGTATGCGAGCTGTGTATAAAGCCTACAGTCTCTATATATTTTCCTTATAGTTCTGACACTGATGCCATGGTGTCCTGGAACCTGGAGGACATAGTCTCCAGTATGTTCTCACTGTTGGTGACAGGGCTACCCTGAGCCATTCACACTTGCCATTGTTCCTAGTTCCATGTTTGGAAGAAGATTGGCTAAAGAACAGAGTCTCTGTCTCCGTGCAGTTGGCTGTCACAGCTGAATCCTCAGTGTTAACTGTCTGCATTTTTCTCTAAATTGAATGACAGTTTTTATTTATCTCTCTCTAAGCCTAAAGCAGAGTACAGAATGAGAATCTGCTGTGACATCACCCACTTATAGTGTGACCTAGTCTTCTAGGCAGAGAGAGGAGGAGGAGGGGAGCCATGGATTCAGCTTACTGTCTCACTCCACCAGTGAAGGGCACAATGAGGCTGGCATTCTGCCTCATGTGCCAAGCGCAAAGTCAAGGCAAAAGCTCAGGAGTGATTGAAGCTGATCTACCTAGATTTCACCATCAGTGTGGCCTCTAGACAAATTAACCATCCCTCTTCATATAATCTGGGGGTAATGTCCGCTGTGCAGGTACAGTCAGGTGGATTAAGTAGGGCAGTGAAAATTAGCAAAGGTGCAATGTGGCAAATGCTCAGCCGTTGAGAACTCTAGTCCCAGTTTCCTTTGTCATCGAAGGTTCTTAAATTTTCTATTATGTTTTGCCAGTATGTATGACTGTGCACCACATACATAACTACTGCCCACAGAAATCAGGAGATGGTGCTTGGTCTCCTAGACCCGCTACATGGGTGCTAGGAACTGCTAGTACTTTAACCCGTGAGCCATCTCTCCAGCCCACTGTGTTGGGTTGGGGTGTTAGCATGTAATGTCTCTATATCTTCAGCAGCTTCTGTACTTTTTTGATTATGGGTGATAAGATTTGTCTCTTAGGTAAGAATGAATTCACACTTACCTGGTACCCAAAGTTAATATTACTGGTGCATACAGCTTGGATTTTCTTTTTCCTCCCTCCCCTCCCCTCCTCTCTTTTGAGACAGGGTCTCTTTACACAGTCCTGGCTGTCCTGAAACTCACTCTCTAGACTAGGCTGGCCTTAAACTCACAGAGATCCACCCACCTTTGCCTCCTGAGTACTAGGATTAAAGGGGGTGCACCAAGCCCCACAGTTTGGGTTTTCAATATAGGAATAAAGATGATAAGCTCTTATTGTGTGCTAGAATCCTGTTTTCTTCTCAGCCCCCATTTCAAAACAGGCTTTCTCTGTGAGGCTAATGGCCGAGTGAAGTTTAATTCTTAACCAGCGTGCAGCTTTTTAGATGGCCTTCCTGCTAGACAAATACGTAGAATGATTTGGGCTCTCAGCCAGACTCCCCCCCCCCCAACTTCTTCTTTTGAACTAGACAAGATTGTGGTTTATAGATTGCAGAAGGTTTTGTGAACCAATTTTATAGTTTCCTATTGGATGGGAAATAACGAAATGCCAAGGCTAAGGCAGGAGCAGGTTTTCTCCATAAAGAGCCTCTTACCTCATGGTGGCAGAAGGTTCCGTGAGGTGGGACACTGAGAGCGTCGGATGCTTGTCTGGTCCTTGGAAAGCTGGCCATGAGTTTGGGGGCTGTTCTATCCCCAGCAGAATGTAGATGGCTTGGGAGTCAAGTTTCTCTGAGAAATGAATATCTTCTGAGGTTTTCAGTAGAAGATCCAGGGGTAAGCATCATGCCTGAAGGGACCTCAAAGGACTGTATGGGAAAGTGTTTTCAGAGCCATTTTCAGAAGGTGGCCTGGCTAGTCAGCGAGAAGCCTTCCATTTGATCAATGCAATTAAACCAAATTTAATTGCACAGAGACCTTCCTGACTCTGCCTTCAGAATGCTATAATTAAACCCATATACCACCATGCTTGCCTCTCTTAATGGAGATAATATTGCAGCTGCAAAGCATGTATTCAGACACTCAGAATTCTCTCCTTTACATATACAGATTCTGTAGGCAACGGTGTTCTTTTGAATCTCCTGAATTTTTATAGTGTGTGTGCAAAGACCAAGTAGTTACGTAGATTTCCTTCTGAGTCTTCCTGTCTCTCCACTACTTAAGGTTTATTTTCATGACTGAAGGTGCAGGAAGGCCTAGCTCCTTATTATTCATCCTGAACTAACTTTCTCGATTGCCACCCTGGAGACCTTGGCATGGGAATTTGTGTGGCTGCTGCTGTTAACCAAAGGAGCTCGGAGTGAGATCTCTTCTGGAACACACCCTCATCACCTAGATGCCAGTTTGCAATGAAATATATCCAGTTTTCTATTTTACTACTGGCTGCCTTCACTCGTATCAGACGCTAAGATCTGTGAAGGAAGACCTTGGATGTGAACGTTTGCATGCCACTGGTTTCAGCACAGAGATTGTACCCTAAAGGACTCAACACTCAGCCAGTATGTTAAACTGAAGAGTCGCTGGAAATTGATCAGTTAGAAAATTTTTTTCGCTGGGCAGTGGTGGCACATGCCTTTAACTCCAGCACTCCAGAGGCAGAGGCAGGTGGATCTCTGTGAGTCCGATGCCAGCCTGGTCTACAAAATGAGTTCCAGGACAGCCAGGACTATTATACAGTGAAACCATATCTTAGAAGGGGGGGAAAAAAGGAAATATGTTTTTTCCTATTCCTTACATTATATGAAGCTTTTAATTTTTTTCAAATTACATATATGTAATCTGTGTGTGTGTGTGTATGTGTATATGAGAGAGACAGCTCAATTATGGAGGTCAGAGGGCAACTTGCAGGAGTCAGTCTCTGCTTCAACTGTGTGAGTCCAAAACTGGACTCAGGTTGGCAGACTTGGCAGCAATTGCCCTACATACTGAGCCATCTCACTAGCCCACAAGGGGCTTTATTTTGTTTTGTTTGGAGGTTTGCTTTTGTTTTTGTTGATGCTGTTGTTTTGAGGCAGAGTCTCCTTGTAGCCCAGGTTTATCTTACACTTACTATGTTGACCAAGTGAGCCTTGAACTTTCAGTCCTCCTGCCTTGATCTCCCACGTGCTAGTATTACAGATGTGAACCAACATGCCTGGTCTGTTTTGTTGTTTACAGAGCCTCACAGGCTAGCTTAGAATTGACTCTGTAGTCTAGGCTGGCCTTGAATTTGGGGCCATCCTTTCGCTTCAGCCTTGCAAGCATTTGGGATTATAGATCTAAGCCACCACATCTGTCTTCTTTTGGACGCTCTGCTGAAGAGTCCTAGAGTATCTTGTGCCTCCCACTAGCTACCTCAGGTTTCATCTGGTATATTCTCACACCAGGCAATGTCAGGTAGCCCACACAGGCCCTTTTATCTCTTCTCTGCCTTCTCGCTCATCCTTCCTGGCGTTTCTGCCCTTCTTCATCCCACCCTCCCTCTCCTTTTTCTGTTACTAACAAGCTGTAAAATGTGACTCGATTGTCTGGTGCTCCAGATAAAGACTCCAAAGCCAGAGCATGAAATGAGGCCACAGCTGGAAGACCCAGAAGTAGCTGAACTGACATGGGCTTCTGGCCAGGCTTCAGGGGCCAGTAAGTCGTAAAACTTACATTGGTTATGGTAGCACACACCCATAACACTAGCACTGCGAAGGCAAAGGCAAGAGGATTGTCACAAGTTTGAAACCAGCCTGGTCTTAATGGCAAGTTCCCTCCAGCCAGGGCTACGTAAATCGACCGTGTCTCAAAAGGCTCCCTCAACCTTCTTAAAAAAAAAAAAAAAAAAAAAAAAAAAAGTCTTGTTAGCTTCTTGTTTTCTACAGGATCTAGCCGGAGTGTCTGCCCCATTCTCAGCGGGGCGTGTGCCCAAGTAAAGACTCTTGGAGCTAAAGACTTTAGGAACACTTCACAAAGTGAAGCTGCAGAGAGGTTTATGTCCTCTGGTTAAAAAAAAAAAAAAATCCATTCTAATATCATACCCTCCCTCTGCATTAAAATTCTGATAAATTATTGTACCATTCACACCTATTTACAAGACCTTCAATGACAAAGTCATTTACTTGTATTTTTAATTTTTGTTCTTTGTTCATTTATAAAAGTTGGCCAAAATATTTGCTTTATGGTTTCTCCTGAATTTTTTGTTCTTTCTTCTATAGTTTTTCTATCATCTAGAACAGTATAGTTTCTTACAATAGTCATTAGGTTCTTTAATTGCTCTGAAAAGGAGTTTCCTCCACAATAATTGGAAATGACTGAACCCAAATTTGGCACGAGGGTCCGGGAGAGGCCTCTCGAGGCGTTTCCCAACAGCTCAGAGTTACTGTGACTGTCCCTTGTTGATACACATTCGTTAGCTCAGTGCCTGTCCTTGCCACACCTTCTGCATAATCCAAAAGGGAGGAATGTTATATTTGGATTATGCTTAGAAGAAAACATTGTTTCCAGGAATACCCTGCTTACAGTTTCTTTTTAGGTAGCCTTATTGACCACAATTGAAACACTTGACATTTCAATTTTTCTTCAAACCTCTGGAAATCACCTCTCCTAGCCAATCATCATCATGGTCATTAGATTCAATATTGGCTGTATCTTGGCTCCACTCCTCCAAGGGTGCTGATCTTATCTTTAATGGCCTAATTACCCCGTTGCATTGAGCATTAGCCTTTTAAAAGCCAGAGATTCAATTATTATTTGTCTAGCTTCTGAATTTGGTATTATTCTATTTACTGCTGAAGTCAATCTTTGTAAGAAATCCATGAATGTTTCCTTTGGGTCCTATGTAACTTTAGTAAATGGTTCAATTTTTTTCTACTTCTTCAATTTTGTCCCAAGCATTCAAAGCTGGGGTATAGCATAAAGCCAAGGTGTGGTCATCATATAGAGAGTGCCTTTGCATATTATCATAATCTCCCTCTCCAAGAAGCTGATCTTGGGAGATCTCCATACCTCTAGCCCTGCTTTGTTGTTCAGTGGTCTTAGCCTCATCTTCCCTCCAGGTTCTCCATAGTAACTGAGGACCAGGCTCTAAGACTACTACATCCAAGTCTCTCCAGCCTTGAGGGGTAATTCTATTACAAGTTGACCATGAGTTTAACATCTGTTTCACAAATAGTGAATGGATGCCATATGAGATGTATCACTTCCTTGAATCTCCTTAAATCTAACATTTCCACAGGAGTCCATTCAGCTCTTACACAGCCTTAGAGATATCTATCATTTGGCAATTGTCCCCTTAAGGTTACTGGATAAGTTAAAGTTGGCTGTTTTTAAACCTTAAAACAGCCAACTTTTTGAATTGGCATGTCAATTTCAATTTCAATAAAAATTGAAATGTCAATTTTTATTCCTCTCTAACCTTAAAGTGCCATGCTGAGATTGCTTCCCCTTTAAATTCCTCTTTTTGGATCTGAATATTCCTATGGTCTGTTTTTAATAAATGTTTGTAAAACTTGTATCTTAGCACCCATATTAAGTAACTTTTTTAGTGATGAAATGAAAATACTAATGGTGATGTTTACAATTGATATTACATAAGTTCCATCTAAATTAGTTCTCCTCTCATTTAATTGTCTCATTTTCAAACCATCCATCATATTATCATGCAGAGATCTAACTCTCTCCATTGTAATAGTGTTTCCCCCCTTTTTTTTCATGTAGGGAAAAGCTCTCTCTTTTAACTAATTCTTGCCTTTGAGAATTACCAATCAGGGGCTGGAGATTTGGCTCAGCGGTTAAGAGCACTGCTTGCTCTTCCAGAGGACCTGGGTTCGATTCCCAGCACCCACATGGCAGCTCACAACTGTCTGAAAATGCAGTTCCACAAAGATCTGACACCTTCACACCAATGCACATAAAATAAAGTTAAATAAATCATTAAAAAAATTTAAAAAAAAAAAGGAATTCCCAATCATCTCACCAAATCTGCCAACAGTGATGGTGAAATGTGAAGTTAGCACGTCTGAGCAGAGAACACAGGCAGTGAGCAGCCTGGCCGAGGACAGCTGCAGCTGCTAGCTTGTAGCTGTGAGCTGAGAGTGGCAGCCCCAGGAGAGGGGGTAAAGGGGAAGCCTACAACCCATGGGGAGAGGGAGCCTGCTGTCTGAAAAATCCGCATAGGGGATTGTGTGGAGGGAGCTTCCTGAAGGCAGAGCCAGCTGGCCTAGGGTGTGTAAGTCCTGTGGCGTTTGAAGCCCAGGTGTTTCTGTAGTTTGGGTGGCAGCTGGAGTCTGTGATAGAAAGGCTGCAACAGGAAAGTCCCAAACTTGCTCCCAAACTTGCTCAGGGGCTTAGGGAAAAAAAGAAAACCTAGCCGGCGGGGTGGTGGCTCCAGTAGGAGCCCCGGTGTTCAGGTGTGCAGCCTCATCACGTATCAGTGGACAGGCAAGCGACTGTTTTGTGAATTTGTGTCTTAAAATTGGGCACCATTTGTTGCATTAGTTTTAATTGGTGTTAATAATAAAAGCCCAAGCCAGATATGGGGTAAATGCTGAAAGATCACAGACAAAGGAGCAGGCAACAGCCAACTCCTACCTCGCTATCTCCTCAGCCAAAAAAAAGGGCCGAGCTCCTGTCTCTTTCCGCCTCATATTCCTCTCTGCCCAGCCATATCACTCCTTGCCTGAATAGACCCCCAGACTTCTGTCATTAGCTAGCAACTAGCTCTGCCCTCTGATCTTCAGGCAAGCTTTGTTAGAGCACAAACAAAATACCACCATACATAGGGCCCAAGATTTTAGTGTCGTGTCTTTGCCTTTTGCTTTTGAAGTAAGGTATTATGTAGGCTGGGCTAGCCTCACACTCGCTACATAGCTGAGGGTGCCTCCACCCTCTTTAAGCTGGGATTATAGACACATTTGGCACTGAGCATCAAAGCCAGAGCTTGTGTGCTAAGTGAGCACTCTATTAACTAAACTGCGGCACCACAGCTTGTTTGGAGAAACAGGTAGCATGTTATCAGCGGAAGGTGGGGCACTAAAGAAGGGGCACCTCCCTACCATGGCTTGAAGACAGTAGTCCTTAGAAACTGTGTGCACAGAGGACCTGGGTTCAGTTTGTAGCTCCCACCTCAGGCTGCTCACAGTTATCTCTAGCTCCAGATTCAGGGATTCTGGTGCCTCCTTTTGGCCTCTGTGGGAACCTGCATGTATGTAATCACACACAAGCAGAGCAGGGTGGGTGGGGGAAGTAAATAGGGCTGTTCTTAGATCCATTTCCTTAATGTTCTGTCTTGTTTTTTTTTTTCCAGAATAAAGTCTTGTTATATTCTGAAATCTGGGTAGAGTTTAATCAGTTTCTTTTGCTTTTGAAAAATGACAGTAACCTTGGAACCTTGACATCTTTGATAACCGTGGTTATGATGAACGGAAATTCACATGAGTTCTAGGTCATTAGAATTTGACCAGGGTTTTTTGTTTGTTTATTTGCTTTGTTTTGTTTTGTTTTTTTTTTCCCCCTGGTGTTTCTCTGTGTAGATTGACTGTTCCGGGACTCACTCTGTAGACAAGGCTGGCCCAGATCTCACAGAGATCCACCTGTCTCTGCCTTCCAAGTGCTGGAATTAAAGGAGTGTGCCACCCCTGCCTGACTAGAATTCGACCAGTTTTTAAGTCAGGGTCAGAAATGACACCTCCTAGCTGAAAACCAGGGAAATACCTACTGGCTTGGAGTTGAGTGGCTCACCTGTATAGTTTTGTTGTGGTTTCCCCTCTTGTGTTGTCTAGGTCTTTTTCTTCAGTTTTTAAAAGAATTTATTAGCCGGGCGATGGTGGCGCACGCCTTTAATCCCAGCACT
>NW_004949174.1:1258492-1263261 GCF_000317375.1 Microtus ochrogaster | reverse complement strand
AAAAAAAAAAAAAGAAAAAGGAATTTATTGATGTTTTGTACCACTTGTGTGCCTTGTACTGACGGAGGCCAGAAGAAGTCCTCGGATCCCTTGAAACTGGGATAAACAACTATGAGCCACCATGTGGGTATGAGGAATCATACTGGGGTCCCCTGCAAGAGCAACCGGTGCTCTTAACCTCTGAGCCATCTCTCCAGCCCATCTGGATCTTTTTTAGTCACACCTGATTGTCACCTGCTTTGAGGAATTCAGTCTTTCATATTAGAGATGATTTTTACATCTGACCACAGAAAGAAAACCGAAGTCCCCTCCAAGCACTTGTTCTTTTACAATACATTTGCCTTGTGCCTGACATAGGTTATCCCTGTCATAAGTTATAAGACACTTTGTCCACAGGGGAACCACCCCTTATTTTAACCCTCCCAGTATCTGTTCTTCCTCAGTGAAGTCAACACCAAGAGGCCCCCTGCGACTTGCAGGCTCCACCTCCTCGGACCTTGGCCCTCTGGCCTGACCATGTCCTAGGCTCCCTTTGGTTCCCTGGTCTCTCTGCTGAGCCCTGTACTCTTGGACTCCCTGTGTAGATCACACCCTGTCTGGAGGACTGGACTCTTGTCCAGGAAGGCTCCTGCACTCGGAGATTCACACAGCCAGCTCCCACACTGCTTTCAGGGCCATAGGAGATGGGGAAAGCATCAGACCGCTCCGGGCTGCTGTATCATACCCTCCCCTTTACATTATGGTTTTTTTGTTTGTTTGTTTTGTTTTTTTTTGCATAGCCAATATCACTAACCAGCTGCCTAGTTTTCCTGGGTTGCCTCTTACTTTGCTGCTCTCCCCTGAGAGCTAAGCTCCGTCCAAGGGAGCAGTTCTTCTTTTCTCTTAACTGCTGTGTGTGCACTTAGAGCAGGGCCTGCCAGGCAGGTTGCACCGCGCCCCCTGTGGATATGCATTAGCTGGGTGTGCAGATGAGTAAATGAACACATAGGCAACCCCTACTTTCTCTCTGTGGCTAGCTAGTGGTGTGGTTTGTTTGTTGTTTGTTTGTTTAAAACATGTTCTATTGCTAAAAGCAACTGCAGAATGTATGTGTGTCTACATTTCTTTGTATACACCAGTTCAGACTCTCAGACACATTGTAAAGAAAAACTAGTAATTTCTAGAGCAGAGAAGAAGGCCATCAGAGTTGTGAAGGACACTGGTCAGCCAGAGCTTGCATCTCCCCTGACTTCAGCCTCGGTAAATCTGGCTGAGCCACACTTACCCTCTACCCAACCCCCACCTCTACCTAACCCACTGCTGCGGCCTCAGGTGGAGGAGGGCCCTGGGGGCTGAGACAGGAATGAGTAACCTCCCCCGGCTGCGGACGCTCCTTCAAGATTGCAATCTCAGCTCCTAGACTCTTTGCCTTTTTATTCACCTGGGAAACACTCCCAGCCTCGCCCCCTCCTTCCTTCTTTGAATCAAATTTTATTCCTTCTCAGGCAGGTGAGGGCCAGAAGGGTCTCCGTCCCCTTCTGAAAGCCTCTGTTTGCTAAGCAAACGCTGCCCCTGCAGAGACCCTGCAGGCTCAGGTTATAACTTCCTTTCCCCTCCACCCCAGCCCATTCCTCTACCCTGCCCCCTAAACACACATACTTCCTAACCAGCTTTGCGGGCAGCCTGGCCTCTAGGGGTAAACCTAGCTCAGGGAAAGTCTTCCGAGGCTGCTGTGAGCCAAACTGTAGGATTTGGGGAAAATAAGTAGGGGCTTGAATCATCTTCTCTCTTTCCGTGGAGATAAAAGTCATGACCATAACATAACTTAGTTCTTAGTTTCCAGCGGTGAGACAGTTGGTTCCTTCTTTCGGAGTCTGTTTCTGTGATGCCTTCTGAGTGCTGGATTACAAATTTAATATGAGATTAGCTGGGTTCAACTCCTTCCCATCCCAGATTTAGGCCCTCTCTGGTCCCATCTTCCTTTCTCACCGGTCTACCTTAAAGCTCTATGTAGCACCCTACAGGCTGAGATTCGTTTTCTTTTAAAACATTTAGAGGAATTAATGCATATTTCCCTTGGCACCCCAATAACACCGGTCTCCATAGATAGAATTGTGTGTCCTTGTTAAACATACAGATAGGTAAAATCTCAGTATCTATCTCTCTCTCTCTCTCTCTCTCTCTCTCTCTCTCTCTCTCTCGGCTTGTCATTTTATTCAAATGCTTTGAACTCACATCTCCACAGACTGAGCCAAGAGAAGTTACGTTCGCAGAGTTTCACTAAGTTAAAAGAAGCACACGTGGCTGAAAAGACGTTGGGTGTTTTCCACGCAGTAGGTGTGAGATCTGTGATAGCTGAATCTGGGCCATGTACTGGACCCTATATTCTGTGCTTTACGGTAGGGTTTCAGCGTTTGCTGTTAGGTTTGCTTTGCTGAAACTTCTCACAGCTGACTTGATTACCAGCGCTGAGCCCTGACCTCCACTCCCTCAGCACTTTAAAGGTTAATTTTGTTGGCGGATCGGATTTCCCTCCAGGGCTGGGGGAATGGTGACACACTCTCCCCTCTAGTCCCTCAGTAGCAGATTCACAGGGTGCTGTGACTGCCTGGCCCGGGCGTGGGCGGGACGGCCGGCTGCAGAGACTGCAGTCCCCGAAGAGTCACTCGGCTTCTGGCTTCTTTGTCCAGCGTTCTCCAGGGACCATAATGTAGTGTCATGCTCTGGCCTAAGAACCTTACCAGGTAGGACAGTTTCTCAAAGTTCTGGGACTAGGGGTGGGGGGTGGGGGGAGGGAGGATGCCTTGTGGCTCCTCGGCTAGCATTGAGAAGCCGGCAGAGCAGGCAGTGGGGCAGCTGCCAAAAATCACTGTGTGTGTGTGTGTGTGTGTGTGTGTGTGTGTGTGTGTGTGTACAAATCCCGCCTCCCCACCTCCTCCCCTTTTAACCTTGATGGCTTAGAGGTGGCTGGGACACACCTAGACATTTCTGCCAGCCAGGGTGCTCCAGTCGGCTTATCAAACTAGGCTCCCGAGCCTGAAAGACTGAGTGTTGATCACCCAGCTGTTGTCTCAAGTCTTCATTCCAGGTCTTTTTTGGTTGGTTGGGGGAAGGGGAGCAGAGTAAGCTGGAGTGGCCCACACGAGGGCTGTTGGTGGCTTGATTAAAGTGGATTGCGAGATTTTGTTTAGAATCTAAGGGAGCCTGATGAGGCTGTGGTTGTGTTTACTAATACTGAAAATTACCAAGTGGGTCTTTTTTCTTTTTTTTAAATGCTTCTGGAAATTAGGTCTCAGAAGTGTAATGCTGAAACTGGCATGATCAGTTTTAACATTACACTCCAGATACATACATATATGTCTATTCAGAGGAGGGTAAGCCTAACCAGGGAAAAGAAAATGATTATGGCCACTTACTGTGCACCAAGCATCTGGCAGACACCCTCTCCTTTACTTTTCCTTGTGAAGCCTGAAAGAGCATGCTCGATTTTGAAATGAGTCAGTGGGAACTCAGAGACGTTAAGTCAGTCAGCCAAGATCACACAGCTCACAGGAACGTGACTGTACAGAGGGTGTTTCCTCTGGTTGGGGATTCCGGAGGGCATGCTGCGGCAACCTGGTTAAGAACCTGCTTGTTTCTAAGAAGGTGAGGGCCCTGGGTTAGGAACAGCCCTGTTCTGCAGCAGCATCGAGCTGCCGGGAGTTCTGACCTCCTGAGGCTCCTGTTCCATGTAATGGCCAGTGTTGTGGAGAGCTCAGACTACTGGTCACATCTGGGAAGACCGGTGACCTTGGAGCTGGCCAGGGACTGCCGGCCTCCTTCCAGGCAGCTGAATGAGTCTTAGAGGGGGAAGATATCCAGCCTGCATGTTAATGGTCCCCAGGCTTTGGCAGCAGCCCTATACGTGTATGGCTGGGTCGTCCTATTAGCTACGGCCTCACTTCTCTTCACTTGTAAGGCTGATTTTGAGGGGTAGGTGGAAGTTTTCTTTGCATTTATTGGTTTGTATGCATGTGAGTGTTTTGCCTGTGCTGTATACTTGCCTGGAGAGCGCTGGATCCCCCAGAACTGGAGTTGCAGGTGGCTGTGAGTCACCATGTGGGTTCTGAGAACTGAGCTAGGGTCCTCTGCTAGAGCTCTAATCACTCAGCAAGTGCTCAGCAAGTGCTCTAATCACTGAGCCTGCTCAACAGCCCTGAGGGCCCGTTGCTCTTCCTTCCTTCCTTCCTTCCTTCCTTCCTTCCTCCCTCCCTTCCTTCCCAGGTCTCTTTATGTAGCCCTGGCTGTCCTGGAACTCACTACATAGGTCCACCTGCCTCTGCCTTCTGAGTTCTGAGGTTAAAGGCATGCCCCACCATGCCTGGTGAGGCGTAGTTTCTTGACCTAGTTCCTTATCTTGCCATTTACTCCAGAAGGCGGAACTTTAAAGGAAAGCCCTTGCCAGTAGAGAGGGAGCCTGCCACCTCTGCCTCTCTGCCTGCTGCCCTGGAGCAACCGTGTCTCTTGTGTATTCAGCTTTCTAGAGCCCTAAGATGCATTGGGAACTAAGTGGAGGTTGGGGTAAGGAGAATTAAATGAATGTTGGTACCCCGCACACCCACCCACCCACCTCCTGAGACTGGGATTTGTCTCCTCGCCCCATTTTTTTTTTTTTTTTTTTCATTGATTTGTTTTCAGATGAATGCTGAGTCTTTGGTGTCCTTGGTTTGCAGAGCAGGTGGAAGTTCTGATTTCTTACATAACCCTCCCCTCTGCCAAAGTAAATGGATTAACTTTCTCCCTGTACATGG
>NW_004949174.1:1253471-1258392 GCF_000317375.1 Microtus ochrogaster | reverse complement strand
TTTTTTTTTTTTTTTAGCTCATTGAGATGTTTTCAAATGAACGGTGACTCTTCAGTGTCCTTGGTTTGCAGAGCAGGTGGAAGTTCTGATTTCTTACATAACCCTCCCCTCTGCCAAAGTAAATGGATTAACTTTCTCCCTGTACATGGTTCGCAAGAGCTCTGGAATCAGTAGCGAGTCCACCAAGCTGGGCATCTTCAGCAGCTTGCTTGGCTTCTGTAGCTCCCCTTCCACATCCATGACAAAAGGAGACCTCGATAGTTTGCACTTGCTAGGTCAATGCCATGGGCTGCCATCGTAGGACTCGGGGCTGTGTCCGGATCTGATATTGAGACTACTCTCCCTAGTCAGTGTTCACAGTTGTTTTCATTGGTTGCAATGGCTGAATTCTGTGGATGCTTAGGAGAAACGTACCTTCTGGGAAGCTGAAAATGAGGATGAGTCTGTTGAGAACCTTGGCCCAAGATGACGAGGGACTGGCAATGGCTCAAGCTGAGCATGGTGGAGCCTGCGAGGAGAGAAGGCTTTGTGTGGCTGAGGTCAGCAGACACTCTGGTGCCTGTTACAACAATGAGAGTCTGAGGCATCCAGACCAAAGCCTGGGGTGTTCAACCATGCTGAGCCCCTGAAAGCAGAGGGAGAATTTCACGCTTCCTCCCAGGGACCACCTACTTGTCCAGGAATGGGTTAGCAAAATGGGACAAAGGTGCTGTGGGATGAAACCTAAGCCTGGAGCCTTCTCATCGCTGCTAAATCCCCTCTAAGCCTTCTTGGTGGGGTTTCTGTTTCCCTCTCTCCCAAGTGATTGGGCTTGCACCTGGCACCATCCATAGACGCGCTTTTCCCCTGGGACCTTGTCCACTAATCGTAACAAAAACCATATGCCTCTCCCCATACACACGCGCGTGCGCACGCACGCACACACTTTACTGCCTGTTTCACAATGTCAGTGGTACCTCCCTCCCATACCTTGCAGGTTCCCCACAACCTGGGCCTCAGCTGCCCTGTGCTGGTGCTCTCTGATTTGCCTGGAGAGCTCTGCATACCTATCAAACCCTCTGTTTCCCCCCAAAGAACCGGACCCGGTGTCATTAGCACAATACCACTTGGGAGACCCAAGTCTCCCAGCAATGAGGGTGTTCTAACAAGGTAATTGCCAACTGGATTCCAGCAGAGAGACCTTAGTTGGTTGTTTCTCTGCAGAGCTGGCTCAGCTTCCTGCCTCATGAGTTTAGTGGCACCCTTGCCCCCTTCTAGGTCAGGCGAAACTTGTTGACTTCTGGATTTAAACTCTGCTCCTACAAATTTCAAATTAAACTTGTGGGTCATTTCTTCTTCTTCTTCTTTTTTTTTTTTTTTGTACTAGAACTGCAAACAGCATATGTTAGCTCCAGAGAGAGGCGGCTTGCTTGTGTTTTTGTTGTTGTTGTTGTTAGTGGTGGTACTGGGATTTTTTGTTTGTTTATTTTGTTTCTTTGGTAAATTTTTTTTTCTCCCAGTGCTGGGGGTCCCAAGTCCTCATGCTGTTTCTGAGCTACATCCACACCCCACTTAACTTTTTAAATAAAAGTAGCTGTGTCTTCTGAGCTGTGGGCTTCTAAGACCTTCTACTATATACTGACTGGATGTGTCTTACAGTCTGTGAAGCGAGGGCTGGGGCAATAGCTGAGCGGGGAGACTTGTGTTTGAATTCCCAGACCCATATCAAACTGGACACACTGAGGATTTAAGTCTGGGATCTTATGGCTCCTAGGACTGTGGGCTAGAGTGGTGTATGGGCTAGCCTGGTGTAGACACTGGCACCGAGGCCCAAACAAGGTGAACACCATGTCGAGTGTGTCCTCTGATCTCCATTGACAGGCAAGAACACGCGCACGCCTACACAAACATACACAAACACATGTGGTGTGCACATCACCGCCAAAACACCTGTAGAGGACACTCACTAATCCATTTCATAGGTTCCCACTGCTCTGACCTTTGGCCTGTTTTCTCCAAGTCTGTTTCCTCATCTCAGGGACACTGGGATAAAACATGTTTAATAATAGCACAATACCTAAGAGGCTGTGAGCGCTGCCTCGCGTCTTGATTTGAGAACTATGAGAACTGAGAACGAGAGGAAACCATCAACATCACTTGGGTCCTTTATGAAAGGCTTTTGAAGGCTGCCCTAATGGAACCCTGGAGCATCTAGGGGTTAGTGATGCTCTGAGTCAGCCCTGTGGCGGGGAAATAGTTAACATACCTGTTTGGTCGGAAATGCAGGAAGGCAACCTTTCCCTTTCTTTTCCTGGGGTTTTCTGGTAAGCTTAGAGCTGCCCTTGCTCACTCATCCACGCAGAAGGACCTCATTCCAATCAGGCCCGGGGGTTTCAGGGAACAATTGCCTTGAACAATAGCCAGAAAACAAGTTCCACCAGTCTGGGCTTTTTGCAACTGAAAGCAGCTGTCTGGCTGAGGCAGGGGGTGGGGGCGGGGTGGCAGAGTGGGCTCCACTGGGACTCCTCAGCTGAACTGCTCGAAGGGCTGGCAGGTAAGGGCTGGAACATGTGGAGTTTAGTTAAGTGCAGAGAGGCCCAGGGTGGTTCTGAGGACACTGAAGTCTAGGGAGGATCCCGCCTCTTATGGACTGTGCTGTGCAATTAATTTGTACAGTGTCATTTAGCACATCTTTTCCTTGAACACAGTGCATTATCTCTCAAGGATCCTATTTGAAAATCTTTTTTTTTATTTTTTAAATGTTTTTATGGTTTATTTAACTTTATTTTATGTGCATTGGTGAGAAGGTGTCAGATCCCCTGGAACTGGATCTTCTGACAGTTATGAGCTGCCATGTGGGTGCTGGGAATTGAACCCGGGTCCTCTGGAAGAGCAGTCAGTGTTCTTAACCACTGAGCCATCTCTCCAGCCCCCTATTTGAAAATCTTAATGAGCCCTCCCTCTCTCCCTTCAATAATTCCAGAGTCAGGGCGTGTAAATCTGGGTGGAAAGATCTGACCGCTGGTCCCTCTTACCTTGCCCGTCTGTTTTGAGTGAGAGGCAAAGTTGTAACTATGTTACCACATTGATTCCTGGTTCTGTTGCTTTTAAATTGCCCCAACACCCAACTCCTAGCTCAAACTTGCCTTCTCCTGCCCTTGGGGTGATCATTCCCCCACCACACTGGGGCAAAGCCGGAAGTGTGCAGAGATGAAATAATTTACGACCCTGTTACCTGCAACTTTCCTGCAGACAGTCTGCTTTTGTGCTGCTGAACGCGTGCTACCAGCATCTGAGTGGCACCTGAATTCCCGACTCCGCGATGGCCTCAGCTGCTGAAACTGAATCGGGGTTCATGAAGTTTGGGGACCCTTCTGTCACATCTGAATTTTCTCCAGGGGTGGCAGAAGCCAACGTGGGCACTGTAAGAATCTTGGTTCTAAGGGAATTGCTGGGTGCTGGCTGCCCCTGTCTCCTCCCCATGTCCCTGATTGCCAGGGAGAGGTTTGGTGCTAAGGATGCAGCTTAGCAAGTGAAGGATTTGAAGGTCTGTTTGCCGACTTTCTTCCTGGTGAGCTGGGGGAATGGGGTTTCAATCCCATCTTCTGAGGAGGTTCTGGGTCCTAAACATTTGCAGAAACAGAAAGTGACAAAAATATCATTGGCCCAAGTCTGGTGTGTCCGACAGACATTGTCTTGGTGAACATGAACACCAGGCTGGAGCCTGTCCTGTGTCTGTGAGGAGAGAGTGTGGTCTGACGTAGATGCTAACGCGGGGAAGTGACTGTGAAGATTATATAGTGGGTGTGCAGCCCCTGAGTGCCTGACCTTATGGGGCAGTGGGCCTGAGGCTTCCTAGGGGGTGTTGGATGAGAGAGCATATGCTCTTCCAGATGACCTGAGTTCTATGCCCACACTAACACAGAGGCTCATAAGTGGTGCACAGACATACTCACAGACAAAACACCCATAGATGCACAGGTTTGGTTTTTTTTTTTTAAATTTACAAAAGATACCACTTAGGGCTTCCTGACAATGGCATACATGCAAAACATTGTATCTATTTCCCTGTACCCTGTAGGCATAAATAAATCAATGGGTAAAGAAAACACTTGCCCCTCAAGTGTGAAAGCTGGATTTTGGATTCTCAGCACTCACGGCAATGCCAGGGAGCGAGGCCAATTCCAACTGTTGAGAGAGAGAGGCTTCAGATGAGAGGCACTGCCTCAGTACAGAAGGTCCAGAGTCCCTGAAGGGGCCTCTGCAGAAGACGAACCTTGTCTGAACTCTCCCAGAGCATGGGTCCGGGGAAAGGTGCATGACTTGTACATGGCTGGGAACTGTGTTGACTGTTCCCGTGTTTCTATGGAAGCATCCTCATCATTCTTAAGCCAAAGAACTGGTTATCTAGGATCTGTACTGAAATATAAAAGAGACAGGGCTACCCAGATGGCTCAGCAGGTGGTGATGCTGCCAAGCCTGCCACCTAAATTCACTTCTCAGGACCCACATGGTAGAACAAGAGAACTGACTCCTCTGACCTCCACGTGCGCACCACGGCACCTACACACACACACACACACACACACACACACACACACACACACACGAGTGTAAAATAATAATAATGAGTGTAATTTTTAAAAATCAAAGGGAGGAGCTGGAGAGATGGCTTAGTGCTTAAAAGCACTTGCTGCCCTTACAGAGGACCTGAGTAGTTGAGTTTCCTTGACCGACAACTCACAAATGCACGTACCACCAAGTCCAGGGGACAAGAGAAGACAAGAGGAAGGGAAGAAAGACAAGGAAATCCCACCTGCACGAGGCAGTTGAGAAAATCTGTCTTTGAAAGCCTTAAAATGCAGAGCAAAGGACCACAGAAGCCTCTAAAGAGCCAAGGGAAGCTCTTGTTTACATAAATAACAATTTGTGTAAAAAAAAA